>NC_092741.1:25679847-25687347 GCF_047496795.1 Chiloscyllium punctatum | reverse complement strand
TCAGTATCCTGTTCCTGCCTTATCTCCATAAGCCTTGATTCCACTATCCTTGAGAGCTCTGTCCAACTCTTTCTTCAATGAATCCAGAGACTGGGCCTCCACTGCCCTCTGGGGCAGAGCATTCCACACAGCCACCACTCTCTGGGTGAAGACGTTTCTCCTCATCTCTGTCCTAAACGGTCTACCCCGTATTTTTAAGCTGTGTCCCCTGTTTCGGCACTCACGTTTCCTGCCGCCAGAGTGTCCAATCCTTTGATAATCTTATATGTCTCAACCAGATCCCCTCTCAGTCTTCTAAACTCAAGGGTACACAAGCCCAGTCGCTCCAGTCTTTCAGTGTAAGGTAATCCCGCCATTCCAGGAATTGACCTCGTCAACCTACGCTGCACTCCCTCAATAGCCAGAATGTCTCTCCTCAAATTTGGAGACCAGAACTGCACACAGTACTCCAGGTGTGGTCTCACCAGGGCCCTGTA
Source organism: Chiloscyllium punctatum (assembly GCF_047496795.1). Taxonomy (NCBI): domain Eukaryota; kingdom Metazoa; phylum Chordata; class Chondrichthyes; order Orectolobiformes; family Hemiscylliidae; genus Chiloscyllium; species Chiloscyllium punctatum. Next base: position 25,686,871 of record NC_092741.1, on the reverse strand, counting down.
CACCTGCAGAAGAACCTCTTTGCTTCTGTACTCAATCCCTCTTGTTATGAAGGCCAGCATGCTATTAGCCTTCTTCACTACCTGCTGTACCTGCATGCTTACCTTCATTGAGCGGTGTACAAGAACCCCCAGATCTCTCTGTACTGTCCCTTGACCGAAATTGATTCCATTTAGGTAGTAATCTGCCTTCCTGTTCTTGCCACCAAAGTGGATAAGCATCCATTTATCCACATTAAAGTGCATCTGCCATGCATCTGACCACTCACCTAACTTGTCCAGGTCACCCGGTAATCTCCTAACATCCTCATCACATTTCACCCTGCCACCCAGCTCAGTATCATCAGCAAATTTGCTAATGTTATTGCTAATAGCATCTTCTATATCATGAACATATATTGTAAAAAGCTGCGGTCCCAGTACTGATCCCTGCGGTACCCCACTGGTCACTGCCTGCCATTCCGAAATGGAGGCGTGGAGGAGTGTGGAAGGATGAGAGAATGCAGGCTGCAGCCCTATGAAGCAGGGGGAGGTTTTGCAGTTGGCCTGTGTGGGGATGTGGGAGACGACAGGAGCGTGGTGGGCAAGGGCTAGCTGGAGGGAGGGAGGGAGGGAGGGAGGGAGGGAAGCACGCACGGAGGAGAAAGAGCAAAGAGAAAAGAGAGAAAAAAAAACAAAGGGGATCAAGAGAAAGAGCAGCAAAGAAAATGTGGCTGGCCAGCACGCCTTGAAGTGGGGAGAAAAGGCAGGGGCCAGCGCCTACGGCCATACTAGTCTGAAAACGCCCGATCTCGTCTGATCTCGGAAGCTAAGCAAACTCAAGCCTGGTTAGTACTTGGATGGGAGGCCGCCTGGGAATACCAGGTGCAGTAGGCTTTTTCCGCCAGCAGGGGCTGCTCAAGTCACCCCTCTGCACTCGTGTTGGGCCACGCACGCAATGCAGCGACAGGTTATTTTTGCTGCCGCTGTGCCTGGCATCAGTCTCCTGGAGACAGGGAGGGGAGGAGAGCAGAGCGCTGCCAAAATCAGCAAGAAAGACGGAAAGAAAGGGATTGGGGCTGCACGCTGTCTGCGGCTGGCAGTCAGGAAAGGAGGACAATAGACAATAGGTGCAGGAGTTGGCCATTCTGCCCTTGGAGCCTGCACCACCATTCAATATGATCATGGCTGATCATCCTTAATCAGTATCCTGTTCCTGCCTTATCTCCATAAGCCTTGATTCCACTATCCTTGAGAGCTCTGTCCAACTCTTTCTTCAATGAATCCAGAGACTGGGCCTCCACTGCCCTCTGGGGCAGAGCATTCCACACAGCCACCACTCTCTGGGTGAAGACGTTTCTCCTCATCTCTGTCCTAAACGGTCTACCCCGTATTTTTAAGCTGTGTCCCCTGTTTCGGCACTCACGTTTCCTGCCGCCAGAGTGTCCAATCCTTTGATAATCTTATATGTCTCAACCAGATCCCCTCTCAGTCTTCTAAACTCAAGGGTACACAAGCCCAGTCGCTCCAGTCTTTCAGTGTAAGGTAATCCCGCCATTCCAGGAATTGACCTCGTCAACCTACGCTGCACTCCCTCAATAGCCAGAATGTCTCTCCTCAAATTTGGAGACCAGAACTGCACACAGTACTCCAGGTGTGGTCTCACCAGGGCCCTGTACACCTGCAGAAGAACCTCTTTGCTTCTGTACTCAATCCCTCTTGTTATGAAGGCCAGCATGCTATTAGCCTTCTTCACTACCTGCTGTACCTGCATGCTTACCTTCATTGAGCGGTGTACAAGAACCCCCAGATCTCTCTGTACTGTCCCTTGACCGAAATTGATTCCATTTAGGTAGTAATCTGCCTTCCTGTTCTTGCCACCAAAGTGGATAAGCATCCATTTATCCACATTAAAGTGCATCTGCCATGCATCTGACCACTCACCTAACTTGTCCAGGTCACCCGGTAATCTCCTAACATCCTCATCACATTTCACCCTGCCACCCAGCTCAGTATCATCAGCAAATTTGCTAATGTTATTGCTAATAGCATCTTCTATATCATGAACATATATTGTAAAAAGCTGCGGTCCCAGTACTGATCCCTGCGGTACCCCACTGGTCACTGCCTGCCATTCCGAAATGGAGGCGTGGAGGAGTGTGGAAGGATGAGAGAATGCAGGCTGCAGCCCTATGAAGCAGGGGGAGGTTTTGCAGTTGGCCTGTGTGGGGATGTGGGAGACGACAGGAGCCTGGTGGGCAAGGGCTAGCTGGAGGGAGGGAGGGAGGGAAGCACGCACGGAGGAGAAAGAGCAAAGAGAAAAGAGAGAAAAAAAAAACAAAGGGGATCAAGAGAAAGAGCAGCAAAGAAAATGTGGCTGGCCAGCACGCCTTGAAGTGGGGAGAAAAGGCAAGGGCCGGCGCCTACAGCCATACTAGTCTGAAAACACCCGATCTCGTCTGATCTCGGAAGCTAAGCAGACTCAGGCCTGGTTAGTACTTGGATGGGAGACCGCCTGGGAATACCAGGTGCAGTAGGCTTTTTCTGCCAGCAGGGGCTGCTCAAGTCACCCCTCTGCACTCGTGTTGGGCCACGCACGCAATGCAGCGACAGGTTATTTTTGCTGCCGCTGTGCCTGGCATCAGTCTCCTGGAGACAGGGAGGGGAGGAGAGCGGAGCGCTGCCAAAATCAGCAAGAAAGACGGAAAGAAAGGGATTGGGGCTGCACGCTGTCTGCGGCTGGCAGTCAGGAAAGGAGGACAATAGACAATAGGTGCAGGAGTTGGCCATTCTGCCCTTGGAGCCTGCACCACCATTCAATATGATCATGGCTGATCATCCTTAATCAGTATCCTGTTCCTGCCTTATCTCCATAAGCCTTGATTCCACTATCCTTGAGAGCTCTGTCCAACTCTTTCTTCAATGAATCCAGAGACTGGGCCTCCACTGCCCTCTGGGGCAGAGCATTCCACACAGCCACCACTCTCTGGGTGAAGACGTTTCTCCTCATCTCTGTCCTAAACGGTCTACCCCGTATTTTTAAGCTGTGTCCTCTGTTTCGGCACTCACGTTTCCTGCCGCCAGAGTGTCCAATCCTTTGATAATCTTATATGTCTCAACCAGATCCCCTCTCAGTCTTCTAAACTCAAGGGTACACAAGCCCAGTCGCTCCAGTCTTTCAGTGTAAGGTAATCCCGCCATTCCAGGAATTGACCTCGTCAACCTACGCTGCACTCCCTCAATAGCCAGAATGTCTCTCCTCAAATTTGGAGACCAGAACTGCACACAGTACTCCAGGTGTGGTCTCACCAGGGCCCTGTACACCTGCAGAAGAACCTCTTTGCTTCTGTACTCAATCCCTCTTGTTATGAAGGCCAGCATGCTATTAGCCTTCTTCACTACCTGCTGTACCTGCATGCTTACCTTCATTGAGCGGTGTACAAGAACCCCCAGATCTCTCTGTACTGTCCCTTGACCGAAATTGATTCCATTTAGGTAGTAATCTGCCTTCCTGTTCTTGCCACCAAAGTGGATAAGCATCCATTTATTCACATTAAAGTGCATCTGCCATGCATCTGACCACTCACCTAACTTGTCCAGGTCACCCGGTAATCTCCTAACATCCTCATCACATTTCACCCTGCCACCCAGCTCAGTATCATCAGCAAATTTGCTAATGTTATTGCTAATAGCATCTTCTATATCATGAACATATATTGTAAAAAGCTGCGGTCCCAGTACTGATCCCTGCGGTACCCCACTGGTCACTGCCTGCCATTCCGAAATGGAGGCGTGGAGGAGTGTGGAAGGATGAGAGAATGCAGGCTGCAGCCCTATGAAGCAGGGGGAGGTTTTGCAGTTGGCCTGTGTGGGGATGTGGGAGACGACAGGAGCGTGGTGGGCAAGGGCTAGCTGGAGGGAGGGAGGGAGGGAGGGAGTGAGGGAAGCACGCACGGAGGAGAAAGAGCAAAGAGAAAAGAGAGAAAAAAAAACAAAGGGGATCAAGAGAAAGAGCAGCAAAGAAAATGTGGCTGGCCAGCACGCCTTGAAGTGGGGAGAAAAGGCAGGGGCCAGCGCCTACGGCCATACTAGTCTGAAAACGCCCGATCTCGTCTGATCTCGGAAGCTAAGCAAACTCAAGCCTGGTTAGTACTTGGATGGGAGGCCGCCTGGGGATACCAGGTGCAGTAGGCTTTTTCCGCCAGCAGGGGCTGCTCAAGTCACCCCTCTGCACTCGTGTTGGGCCACGCACGCAATGCAGCGACAGGTTATTTTTGCTGCCGCTGTGCCTGGCATCAGTCTCCTGGAGACAGGGAGGGGAGGAGAGCAGAGCGCTGCCAAAATCAGCAAGAAAGACGGAAAGAAAGGGATTGGGGCTGCACGCTGTCTGCGGCTGGCAGTCAGGAAAGGAGGACAATAGACAATAGGTGCAGGAGTTGGCCATTCTGCCCTTGGAGCCTGCACCACCATTCAATATGATCATGGCTGATCATCCTTAATCAGTATCCTGTTCCTGCCTTATCTCCATAAGCCTTGATTCCACTATCCTTGAGAGCTCTGTCCAACTCTTTCTTCAATGAATCCAGAGACTGGGCCTCCACTGCCCTCTGGGGCAGAGCATTCCACACAGCCACCACTCTCTGGGTGAAGACGTTTCTCCTCATCTCTGTCCTAAACGGTCTACCCCGTATTTTTAAGCTGTGTCCCCTGTTTCGGCACTCACGTTTCCTGCCGCCAGAGTGTCCAATCCTTTGATAATCTTATATGTCTCAACCAGATCCCCTCTCAGTCTTCTAAACTCAAGGGTACACAAGCCCAGTCGCTCCAGTCTTTCAGTGTAAGGTAATCCCGCCATTCCAGGAATTGACCTCGTCAACCTACGCTGCACTCCCTCAATAGCCAGAATGTCTCTCCTCAAATTTGGAGACCAGAACTGCACACAGTACTCCAGGTGTGGTCTCACCAGGGCCCTGTACACCTGCAGAAGAACCTCTTTGCTTCTGTACTCAATCCCTCTTGTTATGAAGGCCAGCATGCTATTAGCCTTCTTCACTACCTGCTGTACCTGCATGCTTACCTTCATTGAGCGGTGTACAAGAACCCCCAGATCTCTCTGTACTGTCCCTTGACCGAAATTGATTCCATTTAGGTAGTAATCTGCCTTCCTGTTCTTGCCACCAAAGTGGATAAGCATCCATTTATCCACATTAAAGTGCATCTGCCATGCATCTGACCACTCACCTAACTTGTCCAGGTCACCCGGTAATCTCCTAACATCCTCATCACATTTCACCCTGCCACCCAGCTCAGTATCATCAGCAAATTTGCTAATGTTATTGCTAATAGCATCTTCTATATCATGAACATATATTGTAAAAAGCTGCGGTCCCAGTACTGATCCCTGCGGTACCCCACTGGTCACTGCCTGCCATTCCGAAATGGAGGCGTGGAGGAGTGTGGAAGGATGAGAGAATGCAGGCTGCAGCCCTATGAAGCAGGGGGAGGTTTTGCAGTTGGCCTGTGTGGGGATGTGGGAGACGACAGGAGCCTGGTGGGCAAGGGCTATCTGGAGGGAGGGAGGGAGGGAGTGAAGCACGCACGGAGGAGAAAGAGCAAAGAGAAAAGAGAGAAAAAAAAAACAAAGGGGATCAAGAGAAAGAGCAGCAAAGAAAATGTGGCTGGCCAGCACGCCTTGAAGTGGGGAGAAAAGGCAGGAGCCTGTGCCTACGGCCATACTAGTCTGAAAACGCCTGATCTCGGAAGCTAAGCAGACTCAGGCCTGGTTAGTACTTGGATGGGAGACTGCCTGGGAATACCAGGTGCAGTAGGCTTTTTCCGCCAGCAGGGGCTGCTCAAGTCACCCCTCTGCACTCGTGTTGGGCCACGCACGCAATGCAGCGACAGGTTATTTTTGCTGCCGCTGTGCCTGGCATCAGTCTCCTGCAGGCAGGAGACAGGGAGGGGAGGAGAGCGGAGCGCTGCCAAAATCAGCAAGAAAGACGGAAAGAAAGGGATTGGGGCTGCACGCTGTCTGCGGCTGGCAGTCAGGAAAGGAGGACAATAGACAATAGGTGCAGGAGTTGGCCATTCTGCCCTTGGAGCCTGCACCACCATTCAATATGATCATGGCTGATCATCCTTAATCAGTATCCTGTTCCTGCCTTATCTCCATAAGCCTTGATTCCACTATCCTTGAGAGCTCTGTCCAACTCTTTCTTCAATGAATCCAGAGACTGGGCCTCCACTGCCCTCTGGGGCAGAGCATTCCACACAGCCACCACTCTCTGGGTGAAGACGTTTCTCCTCATCTCTGTCCTAAACGGTCTACCCCGTATTTTTAAGCTGTGTCCCCTGTTTCGGCACTCACGTTTCCTGCCGCCAGAGTGTCCAATCCTTTGATAATCTTATATGTCTCAACCAGATCCCCTCTCAGTCTTCTAAACTCAAGGGTACACAAGCCCAGTCGCTCCAGTCTTTCAGTGTAAGGTAATCCCGCCATTCCAGGAATTGACCTCGTCAACCTACGCTGCACTCCCTCAATAGCCAGAATGTCTCTCCTCAAATTTGGAGACCAGAACTGCACACAGTACTCCAGGTGTGGTCTCACCAGGGCCCTGTACACCTGCAGAAGAACCTCTTTGCTTCTGTACTCAATCCCTCTTGTTATGAAGGCCAGCATGCTATTAGCCTTCTTCACTACCTGCTGTACCTGCATGCTTACCTTCATTGAGCGGTGTACAAGAACCCCCAGATCTCTCTGTACTGTCCCTTGACCGAAATTGATTCCATTTAGGTAGTAATCTGCCTTCCTGTTCTTGCCACCAAAGTGGATAAGCATCCATTTATCCACATTAAAGTGCATCTGCCATGCATCTGACCACTCACCTAACTTGTCCAGGTCACCCGGTAATCTCCTAACATCCTCATCACATTTCACCCTGCCACCCAGCTCAGTATCATCAGCAAATTTGCTAATGTAATTGCTAATAGCATCTTCTATATCATGAACATATATTGTAAAAAGCTGCGGTCCCAGTACTGATCCCTG
>NC_092741.1:25559847-25677347 GCF_047496795.1 Chiloscyllium punctatum | reverse complement strand
GGGCAGAGCATTCCACACAGCCACCACTCTCTGGGTGAAGACGTTTCTCCTCATCTCTGTCCTAAACGGTCTACCCCGTATTTTTAAGCTGTGTCCTCTGTTTCGGCACTCACGTTTCCTGCCGCCAGAGTGTCCAATCCTTTGATAATCTTCTATGTCTCAACCAGATCCCCTCTCAGTCTTCTAAACTCAAGGGTACACAAGCCCAGTCGCTCCAGTCTTTCAGTGTAAGGTAATCCCGCCATTCCAGGAATTGACCTCGTCAACCTACGCTGCACTCCCTCAATAGCCAGAATGTCTCTCCTCAAATTTGGAGACCAGAACTGCACACAGTACTCCAGGTGTGGTCTCACCAGGGCCCTGTACACCTGCAGAAGAACCTCTTTGCTTCTGTACTCAATCCCTCTTGTTATGAAGGCCAGCATGCTATTAGCCTTCTTCACTACCTGCTGTACCTGCATGCTTACCTTCATTGAGCGGTGTACAAGAACCCCCAGATCTCTCTGTACTGTCCCTTGACCGAAATTGATTCCATTTAGGTAGTAATCTGCCTTCCTGTTCTTACCACCAAAGTGGATAAGCATCCATTTATTCACATTAAAGTGCATCTGCCATGCATCTGACCACTCACCTAACTTGTCCAGGTCACCCGGTAATCTCCTAACATCCTCATCACATTTCACCCTGCCACCCAGCTCAGTATCATCAGCAAATTTGCTAATGTTATTGCTAATAGCATCTTCTATATCATGAACATATATTGTAAAAAGCTGCGGTCCCAGTACTGATCCCTGCGGTACCCCACTGGTCACTGCCTGCCATTCCGAAATGGAGGCGTGGAGGAGTGTGGAAGGATGAGAGAATGCAGGCTGCAGCCCTATGAAGCAGGGGGAGGTTTTGCAGTTGGCCTGTGTGGGGATGTGGGAGACGACAGGAGCGTGGTGGGCAAGGGCTAGCTGGAGGGAGGGAGGGAGGGAAGCACGCACGGAGGAGAAAGAGCAAAGAGAAAAGAGAGAAAAAAAAACAAAGGGGATCAAGAGAAAGAGCAGCAAAGAAAATGTGGCTGGCCAGCACGCCTTGAAGTGGGGAGAAAAGGCAGGGGCCAGCGCCTACGGCCATACTAGTCTGAAAACGCCCGATCTCGTCTGATCTCGGAAGCTAAGCAAACTCAGGCCTGGTTAGTACTTGGATGTGAGGCCGCCTGGGAATACCAGGTGCAGTAGGCCTTTTCCGCCAGCAGGGGCTGCTCAAGTCACCCCTCTGCACTCGTGTTGGGCCACGCACGCAATGCAGCGACAGGTTATTTTTGCTGCCGCTGTGCCTGGCATCAGTCTCCTGGAGACAGGGAGGGGAGGAGAGCGGAGCGCTGCCAAAATCAGCAAGAAAGACGGAAAGAAAGGGATTGGGGCTGCACGCTGTCTGCGGCTGGCAGTCAGGAAAGGAGGACAATAGACAATAGGTGCAGGAGTTGGCCATTCTGCCCTTGGAGCCTGCACCACCATTCAATATGATCATGGCTGATCATCCTTAATCAGTATCCTGTTCCTGCCTTATCTCCATAAGCCTTGATTCCACTATCCTTGAGAGCTCTGTCCAACTCTTTCTTCAATGAATCCAGAGACTGGGCCTCCACTGCCCTCTGGGGTAGAGCATTCCACACAGCCACCACTCTCTGGGTGAAGACGTTTCTCCTCATCTCTGTCCTAAACGGTCTACCCCGTATTTTTAAGCTGTGTCCCCTGTTTCGGCACTCACGTTTCCTGCCGCCAGAGTGTCCAATCCTTTGATAATCTTATATGTCTCAACCAGATCCCCTCTCAGTCTTCTAAACTCAAGGGTACACAAGCCCAGTCGCTCCAGTCTTTCAGTGTAAGGTAATCCCGCCATTCCAGGAATTGACCTCGTCAACCTACGCTGCACTCCCTCAATAGCCAGAATGTCTCTCCTCAAATTTGGAGACCAGAACTGCACACAGTACTCCAGGTGTGGTCTCACCAGGGCCCTGTACACCTGCAGAAGAACCTCTTTGCTTCTGTACTCAATCCCTCTTGTTATGAAGGCCAGCATGCTATTAGCCTTCTTCACTACCTGCTGTACCTGCATGCTTACCTTCATTGAGCGGTGTACAAGAACCCCCAGATCTCTCTGTACTGTCCCTTGACCGAAATTGATTCCATTTAGGTAGTAATCTGCCTTCCTGTTCTTGCCACCAAAGTGGATAAGCATCCATTTATCCACATTAAAGTGCATCTGCCATGCATCTGACCACTCACCTAACTTGTCCAGGTCACCCGGTAATCTCCTAACATCCTCATCACATTTCACCCTGCCACCCAGCTCAGTATCATCAGCAAATTTGCTAATGTTATTGCTAATAGCATCTTCTATATCATGAACATATATTGTAAAAAGCTGCGGTCCCAGTACTGATCCCTGCGGTACCCCACTGGTCACTGCCTGCCATTCCGAAATGGAGGCGTGGAGGAGTGTGGAAGGATGAGAGAATGCAGGCTGCAGCCCTATGAAGCAGGGGGAGGTTTTGCAGTTGGCCTGTGTGGGGATGTGGGAGACGACAGGAGCCTGGTGGGCAAGGGCTAGCTGGAGGGAGGGAGGGAGGGAGTGAAGCACGCACGGAGGAGAAAGAGCAAAGAGAAAAGAGAGAAAAAAAAAACAAAGGGGATCAAGAGAAAGAGCAGCAAAGAAAATGTGGCTGGCCAGCACGCCTTGAAGTGGGGAGAAAAAGCAGGAGCCTGTGCCTACGGCCATACTAGTCTGAAAACGCCCGATCTCGGAAGCTAAGCAGACTCAGGCCTGGTTAGTACTTGGATGGGAGACTGCCTGGGAATACCAGGTGCAGTAGGCTTTTTCCGCCAGCAGGGGCTGCTCAAGTCACCCCTCTGCACTCGTGTTGGGCCACGCACGCAATGCAGCGACAGGTTATTTTTGCTGCCGCTGTGCCTGGCATCAGTCTCCTGCAGGCAGGAGACAGGGAGGGGAGGAGAGCGGAGCGCTGCCAAAATCAGCAAGAAAGAGGGAAAGAAAGGGATTGGGGCTGCACGCTGTCTGCGGCTGGCAGTCAGGAAAGGAGGACAATAGACAATAGGTGCAGGAGTTGGCCATTCTGCCCTTGGAGCCTGCACCACCATTCAATATGATCATGGCTGATCATCCTTAATCAGTATCCTGTTCCTGCCTTATCTCCATAAGCCTTGATTCCACTATCCTTGAGAGCTCTGTCCAACTCTTTCTTCAATGAATCCAGAGACTGGGCCTCCACTGCCCTCTGGGGCAGAGCATTCCACACAGCCACCACTCTCTGGGTGAAGACGTTTCTCCTCATCTCTGTCCTAAACGGTCTACCCCGTATTTTTAAGCTGTGTCCTCTGTTTCGGCCCTCACGTTTCCTGCCGCCAGAGTGTCCAATCCTTTGATAATCTTCTATGTCTCAACCAGATCCCCTCTCAGTCTTCTAAACTCAAGGGTACACAAGCCCAGTCGCTCCAGTCTTTCAGTGTAAGGTAATCCCGCCATTCCAGGAATTGACCTCGTCAACCTACGCTGCACTCCCTCAATAGCCAGAATGTCTCTCCTCAAATTTGGAGACCAGAACTGCACACAGTACTCCAGGTGTGGTCTCACCAGGGCCCTGTACACCTGCAGAAGAACCTCTTTGCTTCTGTACTCAATCCCTCTTGTTATGAAGGCCAGCATGCTATTAGCCTTCTTCACTACCTGCTGTACCTGCATGCTTACCTTCATTGAGCGGTGTACAAGAACCCCCAGATCTCTCTGTACTGTCCCTTGACCGAAATTGATTCCATTTAGGTAGTAATCTGCCTTCCTGTTCTTGCCACCAAAGTGGATAAGCATCCATTTATCCACATCAAAGTGCATCTGCCATGCATCTGACCACTCACCTAACTTGTCCAGGTCACCCGGTAATCTCCTAACATCCTCATCACATTTCACCCTGCCACCCAGCTCAGTATCATCAGCAAATTTGCTAATGTTATTGCTAATAGCATCTTCTATATCATGAACATATATTGTAAAAAGCTGCGGTCCCAGTACTGATCCCTGCGGTACCCCACTGGTCACTGCCTGCCATTCCGAAATGGAGGCGTGGAGGAGTGTGGAAGGATGAGAGAATGCAGGCTGCAGCCCGATGAAGCAGGGGGAGGTTTTGCAGTTGGCCTGTGTGGGGATGTGGGAGACGACAGGAGCCTGGTGGGCAAGGGCTAGCTGGAGGGAGGGAGGGAGGGAGGGAAGCACGCACGGAGGAGAAAGAGCAAAGAGAAAAGAGAGAAAAAAAAACCAAAGGGGATCAAGAGAAAAAGCAGCAAAGAAAATGTGGCTGGCCAGCACGCCTTGAAGTGGGGAGAAAAGGCAGGAGCCAGCGCCTACAGCCATACTAGTCTGAAAACGCCTGATCTCGTCTGATCTCGGAAGCTAAGCAGACTCAGGCCTGGATAGTACTTGGATGGGAGACCGCCTGGGAATACCAGGTGCAGTCGGCTTTTTCCGCCAGCAGGGGCTGCTCAAGTCACACATCTGCACTCGTGTTGGGCCACGCACGCAATGCAGCGACAGGTTATTTTTGCTGCCGCTGTGCCTGGCATCAGTCTCCTGCAGGCAGGAGACAGGGAGGGGAGGAGAGTGGAGCGCTGCCAAAATCAGCAAGAAAGAGGGAAAGAAAGGGATTGGGGCTGCACGCTGTCTGCGGCTGGCAGTCAGGAAAGGAGGACAATAGACAATAGGTGCAGGAGTTGGCCATTCTGCCCTTGGAGCCTGCACCACCATTCAATATGATCATGGCTGATCATCCTTAATCAGTATCCTGTTCCTGCCTTATCTCCATAAGCCTTGATTCCACTATCCTTGAGAGCTCTGTCCAACTCTTTCTTCAATGAATCCAGAGACTGGGCCTCCACTGCCCTCTGGGGCAGAGCATTCCACACAGCCACCACTCTCTGGGTGAAGACATTTCTCCTCATCTCTGTCCTAAACGGTCTACCCCGTATTTTTAAGCTGTGTCCTCTGTTTCGGCACTCACGTTTCCTGCCGCCAGAGTGTCCAATCCTTTGATAATCTTATATGTCTCAACCAGATCCCCGCTCAGTCTTCTAAACTCAAGGGTACACAAGCCCAGTCGCTCCAGTCTTTCAGTGTAAGGTAATCCCGCCATTCCAGGAATTGACCTCGTCAACCTACGCTGCACTCCCTCAATAGCCAGAATGTCTCTCCTCAAATTTGGAGACCAGAACTGCACACAGTACTCCAGGTGTGGTCTCACCAGGGCCCTGTACACCTGCAGAAGAACCTCTTTGCTTCTGTACTCAATCCCTCTTGTTATGAAGGCCAGCATGCTATTAGCCTTCTTCACTACCTGCTGTACCTGCATGCTTACCTTCATTGAGCGGTGTACAAGAACCCCCAGATCTCTCTGTACTGTGCCTTGACCGAAATTGATTCCATTTAGGTAGTAATCTGCCTTCCTGTTCTTGCCACCAAAGTGGATAAGCATCCATTTATCCACATTAAAGTGCATCTGCCATGCATCTGACCACTCACCTAACTTGTCCAGGTCACCCGGTAATCTCCTAACATCCTCATCACATTTCACCCTGCCACCCAGCTCAGTATCATCAGCAAATTTGCGAATGTTATTGCTAATAGCATCTTCTATATCATGAACATATATTGTAAAAAGCTGCGGTCCCAGTACTGATCCCTGCGGTACCCCACTGGTCACTGCCTGCCATTCCGAAATGGAGGCGTGGAGGAGTGTGGAAGGATGAGAGAATGCAGGCTGCAGCCCTATGAAGCAGGGGGAGGTTTTGCAGTTGGCCTGTGTGGGGATGTGGGAGACGACAGGAGCCTGGTGGGCAAGGGCTAGCTGGAGGGAGGGAGGGAGGGAAGCACGCACGGAGGAGAAAGAGCAAAGAGAAAAGAGAGAAAAAAAAAACAAAGGGGATCAAGAGAAAGAGCAGCAAAGAAAATGTGGCTGGCCAGCACGCCTTGAAGTGGGGAGAAAAGGTAGGAGCCAGCGCCTACGGCCATACTAGTCTGAAAAAGCCCGATCTCGTCTGATCTCGGAAGCTAAGCTGACTCAGGCCTGGTTAGTACTTGGATGGGAGACTGCCTGGAAATACCAGGTGCAGTAGGCTTTTTCCGCCAGCAGGGGCTGCTCAAGTCACCCCTCTGCACTCGTGTTGGGCCACGCACGCAATGCAGCGACAGGTTATTTTTGCTGCCGCTGTGCCTGGCATCAGTCTCCTGCAGGCAGGAGACAGGGAGGGGAGGAGAGCGGAGCGCTGCCAAAATCAGCAAGAAAGAGGGAAAGAAAGGGATTGGGGCTGCACGCTGTCTGCGGCTGGCAGTCAGGAAAGGAGGACAATAGACAATAGGTGCAGGAGTTGGCCATTCTGCCCTTGGAGCCTGCACCACCATTCAATATGATCATGGCTGATCATCCTTAATCAGTATCCTGTTCCTGCCTTATCTCCATAAGCCTTGATTCCACTATCCTTGAGAGCTCTGTCCAACTCTTTCTTCAATGAATCCAGAGACTGGGCCTCCACTGCCCTCTGGGGCAGAGCATTCCACACAGCCACCACTCTCTGGGTGAAGACGTTTCTCCTCATCTCTGTCCTAAACGGTCTACCCTGTATTTTTAAGCTGTGTCCTCTGTTTCGGCACTCACGTTTCCTGCCGCCAGAGTGTCCAATCCTTTGATAATCTTATATGTCTCAACCAGATCCCCTCTCAGTCTTCTAAACTCAAGGGTACACAAGCCCAGTCGCTCCAGTCTTTCAGTGTAAGGTAATCCCGCCATTCCAGGAATTGACCTCGTCAACCTACGCTGCACTCCCTCAATAGCCAGAATGTCTCTCCTCAAATTTGGAGACCAGAACTGCACACAGTACTCCAGGTGTGGTCTCACCAGGGCCCTGTACACCTGCAGAAGAACCTCTTTGCTTCTGTACTCAATCCCTCTTGTTATGAAGGCCAGCATGCTATTAGCCTTCTTCACTACCTGCTGTACCTGCATGCTTACCTTCATTGAGCGGTGTACAAGAACCCCCAGATCTCTCTGTACTGTCCCTTGACCGAAATTGATTCCATTTAGGTAGTAATCTGCCTTCCTGTTCTTGCCACCAAAGTGGATAAGCATCCATTTATCCACATTAAAGTGCATCTGCCATGCATCTGACCACTCACCTAACTTGTCCAGGTCACCCGGTAATCTCCTAACATCCTCATCACATTTCACCCTGCCACCCAGCTCAGTATCATCAGCAAATTTGCTAATGTTATTGCTAATAGCATCTTCTATATCATGAACATATATTGTAAAAAGCTGCGGTCCCAGTACTGATCCCTGCGGTACCCCACTGGTCACTGCCTGCCATTCCGAAATGGAGGCGTGGAGGAGTGTGGAAGGATGAGAGAATGCAGGCTGCAGCCCGATGAAGCAGGGGGAGGTTTTGCAGTTGGCCTGTGTGGGGATGTGGGAGACGACAGGAGCCTGGTGGGCAAGGGCTAGCTGGAGGGAGGGAGGGAGGGAAGCACGCACGGAGGAGAAAGAGCAAAGAGAAAAGAGAGAAAAAAAAAACAAAGGGGATCAAGAGAAAGAGCAGCAAAGAAAATGTGGCTGGCCAGCACGCCTTGAAGTGGGGAGAAAAGGCAGGAGCCTGTGCCTACGGCCATACTAGTCTGAAAACACCCGATCTCGTCTGATCTCCGAAGCTAAGCAGACTCAGGCCTGGTTAGTACTTGGATGGGAGACTGCCTGGGAATACCAGGTGCAGTAGGCTTTTTCCGCCAGCAGGGGCTGCTCAAGTCACCCCTCTGCACTCGTGTTGGGCCACGCACGCAATGCAGCGACAGGTTATTTTTGCTGCCGCTGTGCCTGGCATCAGTCTCCTGCAGGCAGGAGACAGGGAGGGGAGGAGAGCGGAGCGCTGCCAAAATCAGCAAGAAAGGGGGAAAGAAAGGGATTGGGGCTGCACGCTGTCTGCGGCTGGCAGTCAGGAAAGGAGGACAATAGACAATAGGTGCAGGAGTTGGCCATTCTGCCCTTGGAGCCTGCACCACCATTCAATATGATCATGGCTGATCATCCTTAATCAGTATCCTGTTCCTGCCTTATCTCCATAAGCCTTGATTCCACTATCCTTGAGAGCTCTGTCCAACTCTTTCTTCAATGAATCCAGAGACTGGGCCTCCACTGCCCTCTGGGGCAGAGCATTCCACACAGCCACCACTCTCTGGGTGAAGACGTTTCTCCTCATCTCTGTCCTAAACGGTCTACCCTGTATTTTTAAGCTGTGTCCTCTGTTTCGGCACTCACGTTTCCTGCCGCCAGAGTGTCCAATCCTTTGATAATCTTATACGTCTCAACCAGATCCCCTCTCAGTCTTCTAAACTCAAGGGTACACAAGCCCAGTCGCTCCAGTCTTTCAGTGTAAGGTAATCCCGCCATTCCAGGAATTGACCTCGTCAACCTACGCTGCACTCCCTCAATAGCCAGAATGTCTCTCCTCAAATTTGGAGACCAGAACTGCACACAGTACTCCAGGTGTGGTCTCACCAGGGCCCTGTACACCTGCAGAAGAACCTCTTTGCTTCTGTACTCAATCCCTCTTGTTATGAAGGCCAGCATGCTATTAGCCTTCTTCACTACCTGCTGTACCTGCATGCTTACCTTCATTGAGCGGTGTACAAGAACCCCCAGATCTCTCTGTACTGTCCCTTGACCGAAATTGATTCCATTTAGGTAGTAATCTGCCTTCCTGTTCTTGCCACCAAAGTGGATAAGCATCCATTTATCCACATTAAAGTGCATCTGCCATGCATCTGACCACTCACCTAACTTGTCCAGGTCACCCGGTAATCTCCTAACATCCTCATCACATTTCACCCTGCCACCCAGCTCAGTATCATCAGCAAATTTGCTAATGTTATTGCTAATAGCATCTTCTATATCATGAACATATATTGTAAAAAGCTGCGGTCCCAGTACTGATCCCTGCGGTACCCCACTGGTCACTGCCTGCCATTCCGAAATGGAGGCGTGGAGGAGTGTGGAAGGATGAGAGAATGCAGGCTGCAGCCCTATGAAGCAGGGGGAGGTTTTGCAGTTGGCCTGTGTGGGGATGTGGGAGACGACAGGAGCCTGGTGGGCAAGGGCTAGCTGGAGGGAGGGAGGGAGGGAGGGAAGCACGCACGGAGGAGAAAGAGCAAAGAGAAAAGAGAGAAAAAAAAAACAAAGGGGATCAAGAGAAAGAGCAGCAAAGAAAATGTGGCTGGCCAGCACGCCTTGAAGTGGGGAGAAAAGGTAGGAGCCAGCGCCTACGGCCATACTAGTCTGAAAAAGCCCAATCTCGTCTGATCTCGGAAGCTAAGCAGACTCAGGCCTGGTTAGTACTTGGATGGGAGACTGCCTGGAAATACCAGGTGCAGTAGGCTTTTTCCGCCAGCAGGGGCTGCTCAAGTCACCCCTCTGCACTCGTGTTGGGCCACGCACGCAATGCAGCGACAGGTTATTTTTGCTGCCGCTGTGCCTGGCATCAGTCTCCTGCAGGCAGGAGACAGGGAGGGGAGGAGAGCGGAGCGCTGCCAAAATCAGCAAGAAAGAGGGAAAGAAAGGGATTGGGGCTGCACGCTGTCTGCGGCTGGCAGTCAGGAAAGGAGGACAATAGACAATAGGTGCAGGAGTTGGCCATTCTGCCCTTGGAGCCTGCACCACCATTCAATATGATCATGGCTGATCATCCTTAATCAGTATCCTGTTCCTGCCTTATCTCCATAAGCCTTGATTCCACTATCCTTGAGAGCTCTGTCCAACTCTTTCTTCAATGAATCCAGAGACTGGGCCTCCACTGCCCTCTGGGGCAGAGCATTCCACACAGCCACCACTCTCTGGGTGAAGACGTTTCTCCTCATCTCTGTCCTAAACGGTCTACCCTGTATTTTTAAGCTGTGTCCTCTGTTTCGGCACTCACGTTTCCTGCCGCCAGAGTGTCCAATCCTTTGATAATCTTATACGTCTCAACCAGATCCCCTCTCAGTCTTCTAAACTCAAGGGTACACAAGCCCAGTCGCTCCAGTCTTTCAGTGTAAGGTAATCCCGCCATTCCAGGAATTGACCTCGTCAACCTACGCTGCACTCCCTCAATAGCCAGAATGTCTCTCCTCAAATTTGGAGACCAGAACTGCACACAGTACTCCAGGTGTGGTCTCACCAGGGCCCTGTACACCTGCAGAAGAACCTCTTTGCTTCTGTACTCAATCCCTCTTGTTATGAAGGCCAGCATGCTATTAGCCTTCTTCACTACCTGCTGTACCTGCATGCTTACCTTCATTGAGCGGTGTACAAGAACCCCCAGATCTCTCTGTACTGTCCCTTGACCGAAATTGATTCCATTTAGGTAGTAATCTGCCTTCCTGTTCTTGCCACCAAAGTGGATAAGCATCCATTTATCCACATTAAAGTGCATCTGCCATGCATCTGACCACTCACCT
Source organism: Chiloscyllium punctatum (assembly GCF_047496795.1). Classification (NCBI taxonomy): domain Eukaryota; kingdom Metazoa; phylum Chordata; class Chondrichthyes; order Orectolobiformes; family Hemiscylliidae; genus Chiloscyllium; species Chiloscyllium punctatum. The sequence goes on along the minus strand of NC_092741.1, from coordinate 25,666,820 downwards.
AACTTGTCCAGGTCACCCGGTAATCTCCTAACATCCTCATCACATTTCACCCTGCCACCCAGCTCAGTATCATCAGCAAATTTGCTAATGTTATTGCTAATAGCATCTTCTATATCATGAACATATATTGTAAAAAGCTGCGGTCCCAGTACTGATCCCTGCGGTACCCCACTGGTCACTGCCTTCCATTCCGAAATGGAGGCGTGGAGGAGTGTGGAAGGATGAGAGAATGCAGGCTGCAGCCCTATGAAGCAGGGGGAGGTTTTGCAGTTGGCCTGTGTGGGGATGTGGGAGACGACAGGAGCCTGGTGGGCAAGGGCTAGCTGGAGGGAGGGAGGGAGGGAGGGAAGCACACACAGAGGAGAAAGTGCATCGAGAAAAGAGAGAAAAAAAACAAAGGGGATCAAGAGAAAGAGCAGCAAAGAAAATGTGGCTGGCCAGCACGCCTTGAAGTGGGGAGAAAAGGTAGGAGCCAGCGCCTACGGCCGTACTAGTCTGAAAAAGCCCAATCTCGTCTGATCTCGGAAGCTAAGCTAACTCAGGCCTGGTTAGTACTTGGATGGGAGACTGCCTGGAAATACCAGGTGCAGTAGGCTTTTTCCGCCAGCAGGGGCTGCTCAAGTCACCCCTCTGCACTCGTGTTGGGCCACGCACGCAATGCAGCGACAGGTTATTTTTGCTGCCGCTGTGCCTGGCATCAGTCTCCTGCAGGCAGGAGACAGGGAGGGGAGGAGAGCGGAGCGCTGCCAAAATCAGCAAGAAAGAGGGAAAGAAAGGGATTGGGGCTGCACGCTGTCTGCGGCTGGCAGTCAGGAAAGGAGGACAATAGACAATAGGTGCAGGAGTTGGCCATTCTGCCCTTGGAGCCTGCACCACCATTCAATATGATCATGGCTGATCATCCTTAATCAGTATCCTGTTCCTGCCTTATCTCCATAAGCCTTGATTCCACTATCCTTGAGAGCTCTGTCCAACTCTTTCTTCAATGAATCCAGAGACTGGGCCTCCACTGCCCTCTGGGGCAGAGCATTCCACACAGCCACCACTCTCTGGGTGAAGACGTTTCTCCTCATCTCTGTCCTAAACGGTCTACCCTGTATTTTTAAGCTGTGTCCTCTGTTTCGGCACTCACGTTTCCTGCCGCCAGAGTGTCCAATCCTTTGATAATCTTATATGTCTCAACCAGATCCCCTCTCAGTCTTCTAAACTCAAGGGTACACAAGCCCAGTCGCTCCAGTCTTTCAGTGTAAGGTAATCCCGCCATTCCAGGAATTGACCTCGTCAACCTACGCTGCACTCCCTCAATAGCCAGAATGTCTCTCCTCAAATTTGGAGACCAGAACTGCACACAGTACTCCAGGTGTGGTCTCACCAGGGCCCTGTACACCTGCAGAAGAACCTCTTTGCTTCTGTACTCAATCCCTCTTGTTATGAAGGCCAGCATGCTATTAGCCTTCTTCACTACCTGCTGTACCTGCATGCTTACCTTCATTGAGCGGTGTACAAGAACCCCCAGATCTCTCTGTACTGTCCCTTGACCGAAATTGATTCCATTTAGGTAGTAATCTGCCTTCCTGTTCTTGCCACCAAAGTGGATAAGCATCCATTTATCCACATCAAAGTGCATCTGCCATGCATCTGACCACTCACCTAACTTGTCCAGGTCACCCGGTAATCTCCTAACATCCTCATCACATTTCACCCTGCCACCCAGCTCAGTATCATCAGCAAATTTGCTAATGTTATTGCTAATAGCATCTTCTATATCATGAACATATATTGTAAAAAGCTGCGGTCCCAGTACTGATCCCTGCGGTACCCCACTGGTCACTGCCTGCCATTCCGAAATGGAGGCGTGGAGGAGTGTGAAAGGATGAGAGAATGCAGGCTGCAGCCCGATGAAGCAGGGGGAGGTTTTGCAGTTGGCCTGTGTGGGGATGTGGGAGACGACAGGAGCCTGGTGGGCAAGGGCTAGCTGGAGGGAGGGAGGGAGGGAGGGAAGCACGCACGGAGGAGAAAGAGCAAAGAGAAAAGAGAGAAAAAAAAACCAAAGGGGATCAAGAGAAAAAGCAGCAAAGAAAATGTGGCTGGCCAGCACGCCTTGAAGTGGGGAGAAAAGGCAGGAGCCAGCGCCTACAGCCATACTAGTCTGAAAGCGCCCGATCTCGTCTGATCTCGGAAGCTAAGCAGACTCAGGCCTGGTTAGTACTTGGATGGGTGGCCGCCTGGGAATACCAGGTGCAGTAGGCTTTTTCCGCCAGCAGGGGCTGCTCAAGTCACCCCTCTGCACTCGTGTTGGGCCACGCACGCAATGCAGCGACAGGTTATTTTTGCTGCCGCTGTGCCTGGCATCAGTCTCCTGCAGGCAGGAGACAGGGAGGGGAGGAGAGTGGAGCGCTGCCAAAATCAGCAAGAAAGAGGGAAAGAAAGGGATTGGGGCTGCACGCTGTCTGCGGCTGGCAGTCAGGAAAGGTGGACAATAGACAATAGGTGCAGGAGTTGGCCATTCTGCCCTTGGAGCCTGCACCACCATTCAATATGATCATGGCTGATCATCCTTAATCAGTATCCTGTTCCTGCCTTATCTCCATAAGCCTTGATTCCACTATCCTTGAGAGCTCTGTCCAACTCTTTCTTCAATGAATCCAGAGACTGGGCCTCCACTGCCCTCTGGGGCAGAGCATTCCACACAGCCACCACTCTCTGGGTGAAGACGTTTCTCCTCATCTCTGTCCTAAACGGTCTACCCCGTATTTTTAAGCTGTGTCCTCTGTTTCGGCACTCACGTTTCCTGCCGCCAGAGTGTCCAATCCTTTGATAATCTTATACGTCTCAACCAAATCCCCTCTCAGTCTTCTAAACTCAAGGGTACACAAGCCCAGTCGCTCCAGTCTTTCAGTGTAAGGTAATCCCGCCATTCCAGGAATTGACCTCGTCAACCTACGCTGCACTCCCTCAATAGCCAGAATGTCTCTCCTCAAATTTGGAGACCAGAACTGCACACAGTACTCCAGGTGTGGTCTCACCAGGGCCCTGTACACCTGCAGAAGAACCTCTTTGCTTCTGTACTCAATCCCTCTTGTTATGAAGGCCAGCATGCTATTAGCCTTCTTCACTACCTGCTGTACCTGCATGCTTACCTTCATTGAGCGGTGTACAAGAACCCCCAGATCTCTCTGTACTGTCCCTTGACCGAAATTGATTCCATTTAGGTAGTAATCTGCCTTCCTGTTCTTGCCACCAAAGTGGATAAGCATCCATTTATCCACATTAAAGTGCATCTGCCATGCATCTGACCACTCACCTAACTTGTCCAGGTCACCCGGTAATCTCCTAACATCCTCATCACATTTCACCCTGCCACCCAGCTCAGTATCATCAGCAAATTTGCTAATGTTATTGCTAATAGCATCTTCTATATCATGAACATATATTGTAAAAAGCTGCGGTCCCAGTACTGATCCCTGCGGTACCCCACTGGTCACTGCCTGCCATTCCGAAATGGAGGCGTGGAGGAGTGTGGAAGGATGAGAGAATGCAGGCTGCAGCCCTATGAAGCAGGGGGAGGTTTTGCAGTTGGCCTGTGTGGGGATGTGGGAGACGACAGGAGCCTGGTGGGCAAGGGCTAGCTGGAGGGAGGGAGGGAGGGAGGGAAGCACGCACAGAGGAGAAAGTGCATCGAGAAAAGAGAGAAAAAAAACAAAGGGGATCAAGAGAAAGAGCAGCAAAGAAAATGTGGCTGGCCAGCACGCCTTGAAGTGGGGAGAAAAGGCAGGGGCCAGTGCCTACGGCCGTACTAGTCTGAAAACGCCTGATCTCGGATGCTAAGCAGCCTCAGGCCTGGTTAGTACTTGGATGGGAGCCTGCCTGGGAATACCAGGTGCAGTAGGCTTTTTCCGCCAGCAGGGGCTGCTCAAGTCACCCCTCTGCACTCGTGTTGGGCCACGCACGCAATGCAGCGACAGGTTATTTTTGCTGCCGCTGTGCCTGGCATCAGTCTCCTGCAGGCAGGAGACAGGGAGGGGAGGAGAGCGGAGCGCTGCCAAAATCAGCAAGAAAGGGGGAAAGAAAGGGATTGGGGCTGCACGCTGTCTGCGGCTGGCAGTCAGGAAAGGAGGACAATAGACAATAGGTGCAGGAGTTGGCCATTCTGCCCTTGGAGCCTGCACCACCATTCAATATGATCATGGCTGATCATCCTTAATCAGTATCCTGTTCCTGCCTTATCTCCATAAGCCTTGATTCCACTATCCTTGAGAGCTCTGTCCAACTCTTTCTTCAATGAATCCAGAGACTGGGCCTCCACTGCCCTCTGGGGCAGAGCATTCCACACAGCCACCACTCTCTGGGTGAAGACGTTTCTCCTCATCTCTGTCCTAAACGGTCTACCCTGTATTTTTAAGCTGTGTCCTCTGTTTCGGCACTCACGTTTCCTGCCGCCAGAGTGTCCAATCCTTTGATAATCTTATACGTCTCAACCAGATCCCCTCTCAGTCTTCTAAACTCAAGGGTACACAAGCCCAGTCGCTCCAGTCTTTCAGTGTAAGGTAATCCCGCCATTCCAGGAATTGACCTCGTCAACCTACGCTGCACTCCCTCAATAGCCAGAATGTCTCTCCTCAAATTTGGAGACCAGAACTGCACACAGTACTCCAGGTGTGGTCTCACCAGGGCCCTGTACACCTGCAGAAGAACCTCTTTGCTTCTGTACTCAATCCCTCTTGTTATGAAGGCCAGCATGCTATTAGCCTTCTTCACTACCTGCTGTACCTGCATGCTTACCTTCATTGAGCGGTGTACAAGAACCCCCAGATCTCTCTGTACTGTCCCTTGACCGAAATTGATTCCATTTAGGTAGTAATCTGCCTTCCTGTTCTTGCCACCAAAGTGGATAAGCATCCATTTATCCACATTAAAGTGCATCTGCCATGCATCTGACCACTCACCTAACTTGTCCAGGTCACCCGGTAATCTCCTAACATCCTCATCACATTTCACCCTGCCACCCAGCTCAGTATCATCAGCAAATTTGCTAATGTTATTGCTAATAGCATCTTCTATATCATGAACATATATTGTAAAAAGCTGCGGTCCCAGTACTGATCCCTGCGGTACCCCACTGGTCACTGCCTGCCATTCCGAAATGGAGGCGTGGAGGAGTGTGGAAGGATGAGAGAATGCAGGCTGCAGCCCTATGAAGCAGGGGGAGGTCTTGCAGTTGGCCTGTGTGGGGATGTGGGAGACGACAGGAGCCTGGTGGGCAAGGGCTAGCTGGAGGGAGGGAGGGAGGGAGGGAGGGAGGGAAGCACGCACAGAGGAGAAAGTGCATCGAGAAAAGAGAGAAAAAAAACAAAGGGGATCAAGAGAAAGAGCAGCAAAGAAAATGTGGCTGGCCAGCACGCCTTGAAGTGGGGAGAAAAGGCAGGGGCCAGTGCCTACGGCCGTACTAGTCTGAAAACGTCTGATCTCGGATGCTAAGCAGCCTCAGGCCTGGTTAGTACTTGGATGGGAGCCTGCCTGGGAATACCAGGTGCAGTAGGCATTTTCCGCCAGCAGGGGCTGCTCAAGTCACCCCTCTGCACTCGTGTTGGGCCACGCACGCAATGCAGCGACAGGTTATTTTTGCTGCCGCTGTGCCTGGCATCAGTCTCCTGCAGGCAGGAGACAGGGAGGGGAGGAGAGCGGAGCGCTGCCAAAATCAGCAAGAAAGGGGGAAAGAAAGGGATTGGGGCTGCACGCTGTCTGCGGCTGGCAGTCAGGAAAGGAGGACAATAGACAATAGGTGCAGGAGTTGGCCATTCTGCCCTTGGAGCCTGCACCACCATTCAATATGATCATGGCTGATCATCCTTAATCAGTATCCTGTTCCTGCCTTATCTCCATAAGCCTTGATTCCACTATCCTTGAGAGCTCTGTCCAACTCTTTCTTCAATGAATCCAGAGACTGGGCCTCCACTGCCCTCTGGGGCAGAGCATTCCACACAGCCACCACTCTCTGGGTGAAGACGTTTCTCCTCATCTCTGTCCTAAACGGTCTACCCTGTATTTTTAAGCTGTGTCCTCTGTTTCGGCACTCACGTTTCCTGCCGCCAGAGTGTCCAATCCTTTGATAATCTTATACGTCTCAACCAGATCCCCTCTCAGTCTTCTAAACTCAAGGGTACACAAGCCCAGTCGCTCCAGTCTTTCAGTGTAAGGTAATCCCGCCATTCCAGGAATTGACCTCGTCAACCTACGCTGCACTCCCTCAATAGCCAGAATGTCTCTCCTCAAATTTGGAGACCAGAACTGCACACAGTACTCCAGGTGTGGTCTCACCAGGGCCCTGTACACCTGCAGAAGAACCTCTTTGCTTCTGTACTCAATCCCTCTTGTTATGAAGGCCAGCATGCTATTAGCCTTCTTCACTACCTGCTGTACCTGCATGCTTACCTTCATTGAGCGGTGTACAAGAACCCCCAGATCTCTCTGTACTGTCCCTTGACCGAAATTGATTCCATTTAGGTAGTAATCTGCCTTCCTGTTCTTGCCACCAAAGTGGATAAGCATCCATTTATCCACATTAAAGTGCATCTGCCATGCATCTGACCACTCACCTAACTTGTCCAGGTCACCCGGTAATCTCCTAACATCCTCATCACATTTCACCCTGCCACCCAGCTCAGTATCATCAGCAAATTTGCTAATGTTATTGCTAATAGCATCTTCTATATCATGAACATATATTGTAAAAAGCTGCGGTCCCAGTACTGATCCCTGCGGTACCCCACTGGTCACTGCCTGCCATTCCGAAATGGAGGCGTGGAGGAGTGTGGAAGGATGAGAGAATGCAGGCTGCAGCCCTATGAAGCAGGGGGAGGTTTTGCAGTTGGCCTGTGTGGGGATGTGGGAGACGACAGGAGCCTGGTGGGCAAGGGCTAGCTGGAGGGAGGGAGGGAGTGAGGGAAGCACGCACGGAGGAGAAAGAGCAAAGAGAAAAGAGAGAAAAAAAAAACAAAGGGGATCAAGAGAAAGAGCAGCAAAGAAAATGTGGCTGGCCAGCACGCCTTGAAGTGGGGAGAAAAGGTAGGAGCCAGCGCCTACGGCCATACTAGTCTGAAAAAGCCCAATCTCGTCTGATCTCGGAAGCTAAGCTAACTCAGGCCTGGTTAGTACTTGGATGGGAGACTGCCTGGAAATACCAGGTGCAGTAGGCTTTTTCCGCCAGCAGGGGCTGCTCAAGTCACCCCTCTGCACTCGTGTTGGGCCACGCACGCAATGCAGCGACAGGTTATTTTTGCTGCCGCTGTGCCTGGCATCAGTCTCCTGCAGGCAGGAGACAGGGAGGGGAGGAGAGCGGAGCGCTGCCAAAATCAGCAAGAAAGAGGGAAAGAAAGGGATTGGGGCTGCACGCTGTCTGCGGCTGGCAGTCAGGAAAGGAGGACAATAGACAATAGGTGCAGGAGTTGGCCATTCTGCCCTTGGAGCCTGCACCACCATTCAATATGATCATGGCTGATCATCCTTAATCAGTATCCTGTTCCTGCCTTATCTCCATAAGCCTTGATTCCACTATCCTTGAGAGCTCTGTCCAACTCTTTCTTCAATGAATCCAGAGACTGGGCCTCCACTGCCCTCTGGGGCAGAGCATTCCACACAGCCACCACTCTCTGGGTGAAGACGTTTCTCCTCATCTCTGTCCTAAACGGTCTACCCTGTATTTTTAAGCTGTGTCCTCTGTTTCGGCACTCACGTTTCCTGCCGCCAGAGTGTCCAATCCTTTGATAATCTTATATGTCTCAACCAGATCCCCTCTCAGTCTTCTAAACTCAAGGGTACACAAGCCCAGTCGCTCCAGTCTTTCAGTGTAAGGTAATCCCGCCATTCCAGGAATTGACCTCGTCAACCTACGCTGCACTCCCTCAATAGCCAGAATGTCTCTCCTCAAATTTGGAGACCAGAACTGCACACAGTACTCCAGGTGTGGTCTCACCAGGGCCCTGTACACCTGCAGAAGAACCTCTTTGCTTCTGTACTCAATCCCTCTTGTTATGAAGGCCAGCATGCTATTAGCCTTCTTCACTACCTGCTGTACCTGCATGCTTACCTTCATTGAGCGGTGTACAAGAACCCCCAGATCTCTCTGTACTGTCCCTTGACCGAAATTGATTCCATTTAGGTAGTAATCTGCCTTCCTGTTCTTGCCACCAAAGTGGATAAGCATCCATTTATCCACATCAAAGTGCATCTGCCATGCATCTGACCACTCACCTAACTTGTCCAGGTCACCCGGTAATCTCCTAACATCCTCATCACATTTCACCCTGCCACCCAGCTCAGTATCATCAGCAAATTTGCTAATGTTATTGCTAATAGCATCTTCTATATCATGAACATATATTGTAAAAAGCTGCGGTCCCAGTACTGATCCCTGCGGTACCCCACTGGTCACTGCCTGCCATTCCGAAATGGAGGCGTGGAGGAGTGTGGAAGGATGAGAGAATGCAGGCTGCAGCCCGATGAAGCAGGGGGAGGTTTTGCAGTTGGCCTGTGTGGGGATGTGGGAGACGACAGGAGCCTGGTGGGCAAGGGCTAGCTGGAGGGAGGGAGGGAGGGAGGGAAGCACGCACGGAGGAGAAAGAGCAAAGAGAAAAGAGAGAAAAAAAAACCAAAGGGGATCAAGAGAAAAAGCAGCAAAGAAAATGTGGCTGGCCAGCACGCCTTGAAGTGGGGAGAAAAGGCAGGAGCCAGCGCCTACAGCCATACTAGTCTGAAAGCGCCCGATCTCGTCTGATCTCGGAAGCTAAGCAGACTCAGGCCTGGTTAGTACTTGGATGGGTGGCCGCCTGGGAATACCAGGTGCAGTAGGCTTTTTCCACCAGCAGGGGCTGCTCAAGTCACCCCTCTGCACTCGTGTTGGGCCACGCACGCAATGCAGCGACAGGTTATTTTTGCTGCCGCTGTGCCTGGCATCAGTCTCCTGCAGGCAGGAGACAGGGAGGGGAGGAGAGTGGAGCGCTGCCAAAATCAGCAAGAAAGAGGGAAAGAAAGGGATTGGGGCTGCACGCTGTCTGCGGCTGGCAGTCAGGAAAGGAGGACAATAGACAATAGGTGCAGGAGTTGGCCATTCTGCCCTTGGAGCCTGCACCACCATTCAATATGATCATGGCTGATCATCCTTAATCAGTATCCTGTTCCTGCCTTATCTCCATAAGCCTTGATTCCACTATCCTTGAGAGCTCTGTCCAACTCTTTCTTCAATGAATCCAGAGACTGGGCCTCCACTGCCCTCTGGGGCAGAGCATTCCACACAGCCACCACTCTCTGGGTGAAGACGTTTCTCCTCATCTCTGTCCTAAACGGTCTACCCTGTATTTTTAAGCTGTGTCCTCTGTTTCGGCACTCACGTTTCCTGCCGCCAGAGTGTCCAATCCTTTGATAATCTTATACGTCTCAACCAGATCCCCTCTCAGTCTTCTAAACTCAAGGGTACACAAGCCCAGTCGCTCCAGTCTTTCAGTGTAAGGTAATCCCGCCATTCCAGGAATTGACCTCGTCAACCTACGCTGCACTCCCTCAATAGCCAGAATGTCTCTCCTCAAATTTGGAGACCAGAACTGCACACAGTACTCCAGGTGTGGTCTCACCAGGGCCCTGTACACCTGCAGAAGAACCTCTTTGCTTCTGTACTCAATCCCTCTTGTTATGAAGGCCAGCATGCTATTAGCCTTCTTCACTACCTGCTGTACCTGCATGCTTACCTTCATTGAGCGGTGTACAAGAACCCCCAGATCTCTCTGTACTGTCCCTTGACCGAAATTGATTCCATTTAGGTAGTAATCTGCCTTCCTGTTCTTGCCACCAAAGTGGATAAGCATCCATTTATCCACATTAAAGTGCATCTGCCATGCATCTGACCACTCACCTAACTTGTCCAGGTCACCCGGTAATCTCCTAACATCCTCATCACATTTCACCCTGCCACCCAGCTCAGTATCATCAGCAAATTTGCTAATGTTATTGCTAATAGCATCTTCTATATCATGAACATATATTGTAAAAAGCTGCGGTCCCAGTACTGATCCCTGCGGTACCCCACTGGTCACTGCCTGCCATTCCGAAATGGAGGCGTGGAGGAGTGTGGAAGGATGAGAGAATGCAGGCTGCAGCCCTATGAAGCAGGGGGAGGTTTTGCAGTTGGCCTGTGTGGGGATGTGGGAGACGACAGGAGCCTGGTGGGCAAGGGCTAGCTGGAGGGAGGGAGGGAGGGAGGGAAGCACGCACGGAGGAGAAAGAGCAAAGAGAAAAGAGAGAAAAAAAAAACAAAGGGGATCAAGAGAAAGAGCAGCAAAGAAAATGTGGCTGGCCAGCACGCCTTGAAGTGGGGAGAAAAGGTAGGAGCCAGCGCCTACGGCCATACTAGTCTGAAAACGCCCAATCTCGTCTGATCTCGGAAGCTAAGCTAACTCAGGCCTGGTTAGTACTTAGATGGGAGACTGCCTGGAAATACCAGGTGCAGTAGGCTTTTTCCGCCAGCAGGGGCTGCTCAAGTCACCCCTCTGCACTCGTGTTGGGCCACGCACGCAATGCAGCGACAGGTTATTTTTGCTGCCGCTGTGCCTGGCATCAGTCTCCTGCAGGCAGGAGACAGGGAGGGGAGGAGAGCGGAGCGCTGCCAAAATCAGCAAGAAAGACGGAAAGAAAGGGATTGGGGCTGCACGCTGTCTGCGGCTGGCAGTCAGGAAAGGAGGACAATAGACAATAGGTGCAGGAGTTGGCCATTCTGCCCTTGGAGCCTGCACCACCATTCAATATGATCATGGCTGATCATCCTTAATCAGTATCCTGTTCCTGCCTTATCTCCATAAGCCTTGATTCCACTATCCTTGAGAGCTCTGTCCAACTCTTTCTTCAATGAATCCAGAGACTGGGCCTCCACTGCCCTCTGGGGCAGAGCATTCCACACAGCCACCACTCTCTGGGTGAAGACGTTTCTCCTCATCTCTGTCCTAAACGGTCTACCCTGTATTTTTAAGCTGTGTCCTCTGTTTCGGCACTCACGTTTCCTGCCGCCAGAGTGTCCAATCCTTTGATAATCTTATATGTCTCAACCAGATCCCCTCTCAGTCTTCTAAACTCAAGGGTACACAAGCCCAGTCGCTCCAGTCTTTCAGTGTAAGGTAATCCCGCCATTCCAGGAATTGACCTCGTCAACCTACGCTGCACTCCCTCAATAGCCAGAATGTCTCTCCTCAAATTTGGAGACCAGAACTGCACACAGTACTCCAGGTGTGGTCTCACCAGGGCCCTGTACACCTGCAGAAGAACCTCTTTGCTTCTGTACTCAATCCCTCTTGTTATGAAGGCCAGCATGCTATTAGCCTTCTTCACTACCTGCTGTACCTGCATGCTTACCTTCATTGAGCGGTGTACAAGAACCCCCAGATCTCTCTGTACTGTCCCTTGACCGAAATTGATTCCATTTAGGTAGTAATCTGCCTTCCTGTTCTTGCCACCAAAGTGGATAAGCATCCATTTATCCACATCAAAGTGCATCTGCCATGCATCTGACCACTCACCTAACTTGTCCAGGTCACCCGGTAATCTCCTAACATCCTCATCACATTTCACCCTGCCACCCAGCTCAGTATCATCAGCAAATTTGCTAATGTTATTGCTAATAGCATCTTCTATATCATGAACATATATTGTAAAAAGCTGCGGTCCCAGTACTGATCCCTGCGGTACCCCACTGGTCACTGCCTGCCATTCCGAAATGGAGGCGTGGAGGAGTGTGGAAGGATGAGAGAATGCAGGCTGCAGCCCGATGAAGCAGGGGGAGGTTTTGCAGTTGGCCTGTGTGGGGATGTGGGAGACGACAGGAGCCTGGTGGGCAAGGGCTAGCTGGAGGGAGGGAGGGAGGGAGGGAAGCACGCACGGAGGAGAAAGAGCAAAGAGAAAAGAGAGAAAAAAAAACCAAAGGGGATCAAGAGAAAAAGCAGCAAAGAAAATGTGGCTGGCCAGCACGCCTTGAAGTGGGGAGAAAAGGCAGGAGCCAGCGCCTACAGCCATACTAGTCTGAAAGCGCCCGATCTCGTCTGATCTCGGAAGCTAAGCAGACTCAGGCCTGGTTAGTACTTGGATGGGTGGCCGCCTGGGAATACCAGGTGCAGTAGGCTTTTTCCGCCAGCAGGGGCTGCTCAAGTCACCCCTCTGCACTCGTGTTGGGCCACGCACGCAATGCAGCGACAGGTTATTTTTGCTGCCGCTGTGCCTGGCATCAGTCTCCTGCAGGCAGGAGACAGGGAGGGGAGGAGAGTGGAGCGCTGCCAAAATCAGCAAGAAAGAGGGAAAGAAAGGGATTGGGGCTGCACGCTGTCTGCGGCTGGCAGTCAGGAAAGGTGGACAATAGACAATAGGTGCAGGAGTTGGCCATTCTGCCCTTGGAGCCTGCACCACCATTCAATATGATCATGGCTGATCATCCTTAATCAGTATCCTGTTCCTGCCTTATCTCCATAAGCCTTGATTCCACTATCCTTGAGAGCTCTGTCCAACTCTTTCTTCAATGAATCCAGAGACTGGGCCTCCACTGCCCTCTGGGGCAGAGCATTCCACACAGCCACCACTCTCTGGGTGAAGACGTTTCTCCTCATCTCTGTCCTAAACGGTCTACCCCGTATTTTTAAGCTGTGTCCTCTGTTTCGGCACTCACGTTTCCTGCCGCCAGAGTGTCCAATCCTTTGATAATCTTATATGTCTCAACCAAATCCCCTCTCAGTCTTCTAAACTCAAGGGTACACAAGCCCAGTCGCTCCAGTCTTTCAGTGTAAGGTAATCCCGCCATTCCAGGAATTGACCTCGTCAACCTACGCTGCACTCCCTCAATAGCCAGAATGTCTCTCCTCAAATTTGGAGACCAGAACTGCACACAGTACTCCAGGTGTGGTCTCACCAGGGCCCTGTACACCTGCAGAAGAACCTCTTTGCTTCTGTACTCAATCCCTCTTGTTATGAAGGCCAGCATGCTATTAGCCTTCTTCACTACCTGCTGTACCTGCATGCTTACCTTCATTGAGCGGTGTACAAGAACCCCCAGATCTCTCTGTACTGTCCCTTGACCGAAATTGATTCCATTTAGGTAGTAATCTGCCTTCCTGTTCTTGCCACCAAAGTGGATAAGCATCCATTTATCCACATTAAAGTGCATCTGCCATGCATCTGACCACTCACCTAACTTGTCCAGGTCACCCGGTAATCTCCTAACATCCTCATCACATTTCACCCTGCCACCCAGCTCAGTATCATCAGCAAATTTGCTAATGTTATTGCTAATAGCATCTTCTATATCATGAACATATATTGTAAAAAGCTGCGGTCCCAGTACTGATCCCTGCGGTACCCCACTGGTCACTGCCTGCCATTCCGAAATGGAGGCGTGGAGGAGTGTGGAAGGATGAGAGAATGCAGGCTGCAGCCCTATGAAGCAGGGGGAGGTTTTGCAGTTGGCCTGTGTGGGGATGTGGGAGACGACAGGAGCCTGGTGGGCAAGGGCTAGCTGGAGGGAGGGAGGGAGGGAGGGAAGCACGCACAGAGGAGAAAGTGCATCGAGAAAAGAGAGAAAAAAAACAAAGGGGATCAAGAGAAAGAGCAGCAAAGAAAATGTGGCTGGCCAGCACGCCTTGAAGTGGGGAGAAAAGGCAGGGGCCAGTGCCTACGGCCGTACTAGTCTGAAAACGTCTGATCTCGGATGCTAAGCAGCCTCAGGCCTGGTTAGTACTTGGATGGGAGCCTGCCTGGGAATACCAGGTGCAGTAGGCTTTTTCCGCCAGCAGGGGCTGCTCAAGTCACCCCTCTGCACTCGTGTTGGGCCACGCACGCAATGCAGCGACAGGTTATTTTTGCTGCCGCTGTGCCTGGCATCAGTCTCCTGCAGGCAGGAGACAGGGAGGGGAGGAGAGCGGAGCGCTGCCAAAATCAGCAAGAAAGAGGGAAAGAAAGGGATTGGGGCTGCACGCTGTCTGCGGCTGGCAGTCAGGAAAGGAGGACAATAGACAATAGGTGCAGGAGTTGGCCATTCTGCCCTTGGAGCCTGCACCACCATTCAATATGATCATGGCTGATCATCCTTAATCAGTATCCTGTTCCTGCCTTATCTCCATAAGCCTTGATTCCACTATCCTTGAGAGCTCTGTCCAACTCTTTCTTCAATGAATCCAGAGACTGGGCCTCCACTGCCCTCTGGGGCAGAGCATTCCACACAGCCACCACTCTCTGGGTGAAGACGTTTCTCCTCATCTCTGTCCTAAACGGTCTACCCCGTATTTTTAAGCTGTGTCCTCTGTTTCGGCACTCACGTTTCCTGCCGCCAGAGTGTCCAATCCTTTGATAATCTTATACGTCTCAACCAGATCCCCTCTCAGTCTTCTAAACTCAAGGGTACACAAGCCCAGTCGCTCCAGTCTTTCAGTGTAAGGTAATCCCGCCATTCCAGGAATTGACCTCGTCAACCTACGCTGCACTCCCTCAATAGCCAGAATGTCTCTCCTCAAATTTGGAGACCAGAACTGCACACAGTACTCCAGGTCTGGTCTCACCAGGGCCCTGTACACCTGCAGAAGAACCTCTTTGCTTCTGTACTCAATCCCTCTTGTTATGAAGGCCAGCATGCTATTAGCCTTCTTCACTACCTGCTGTACCTGCATGCTTACCTTCATTGAGCGGTGTACAAGAACCCCCAGATCTCTCTGTACTGTCCCTTGACCGAAATTGATTCCATTTAGGTAGTAATCTGCCTTCCTGTTCTTGCCACCAAAGTGGATAAGCATCCATTTATCCACATTAAAGTGCATCTGCCATGCATCTGACCACTCACCTAACTTGTCCAGGTCACCCGGTAATCTCCTAACATCCTCATCACATTTCACCCTGCCACCCAGCTCAGTATCATCAGCAAATTTGCTAATGTTATTGCTAATAGCATCTTCTATATCATGAACATATATTGTAAAAAGCTGCGGTCCCAGTACTGATCCCTGCGGTACCCCACTGGTCACTGCCTGCCATTCCGAAATGGAGGCGTGGAGGAGTGTGGAAGGATGAGAGAATGCAGGCTGCAGCCCTATGAAGCAGGGGGAGGTTTTGCAGTTGGCCTGTGTGGGGATGTGGGAGACGACAGGAGCCTGGTGGGCAAGGGCTAGCTGGAGGGAGGGAGGGAGGGAAGCACGCACGGAGGAGAAAGAGCAAAGAGAAAAGAGAGAAAAAAAAAACAAAGGGGATCAAGAGAAAGAGCAGCAAAGAAAATGTGGCTGGCCAGCACGCCTTGAAGTGGGGAGAAAAGGCAGGAGCCAGCGCCTACGGCCATACTAGTCTGAAAACGCCCGATCTTGTCTGATCTCCGAAGCTAAGCAGACTCAGGCCTGGTTAGTACTTGGATGGGAGACTGCCTGGGAATACCAGGTGCAGTAGGCTTTTTCCGCCAGCAGGGGCTGCTCAAGTCACCCCTCTGCACTCGTGTTGGGCCACGCACGCAATGCAGCGACAGGTTATTTTTGCTGCCGCTGTGCCTGGCATCAGTCTCCTGCAGGCAGGAGACAGGGAGGGGAGGAGAGCGGAGCGCTGCCAAAATCAGCAAGAAAGGGGGAAAGAAAGGGATTGGGGCTGCACGCTGTCTGCGGCTGGCAGTCAGGAAAGGAGGACAATAGACAATAGGTGCAGGAGTTGGCCATTCTGCCCTTGGAGCCTGCACCACCATTCAATATGATCATGGCTGATCATCCTTAATCAGTATCCTGTTCCTGCCTTATCTCCATAAGCCTTGATTCCACTATCCTTGAGAGCTCTGTCCAACTCTTTCTTCAATGAATCCAGAGACTGGGCCTCCACTGCCCTCTGGGGCAGAGCATTCCACACAGCCACCACTCTCTGGGTGAAGACGTTTCTCCTCATCTCTGTCCTAAACGGTCTACCCTGTATTTTTAAGCTGTGTCCTCTGTTTCGGCACTCACGTTTCCTGCCGCCAGAGTGTCCAATCCTTTGATAATCTTATACGTCTCAACCAGATCCCCTCTCAGTCTTCTAAACTCAAGGGTACACAAGCCCAGTCGCTCCAGTCTTTCAGTGTAAGGTAATCCCGCCATTCCAGGAATTGACCTCGTCAACCTACGCTGCACTCCCTCAATAGCCAGAATGTCTCTCCTCAAATTTGGAGACCAGAACTGCACACAGTACTCCAGGTGTGGTCTCACCAGGGCCCTGTACACCTGCAGAAGAACCTCTTTGCTTCTGTACTCAATCCCTCTTGTTATGAAGGCCAGCATGCTATTAGCCTTCTTCACTACCTGCTGTACCTGCATGCTTACCTTCATTGAGCGGTGTACAAGAACCCCCAGATCTCTCTGTACTGTCCCTTGACCGAAATTGATTCCATTTAGGTAGTAATCTGCCTTCCTGTTCTTGCCACCAAAGTGGATAAGCATCCATTTATCCACATTAAAGTGCATCTGCCATGCATCTGACCACTCACCTAACTTGTCCAGGTCACCCGGTAATCTCCTAACATCCTCATCACATTTCACCCTGCCACCCAGCTCAGTATCATCAGCAAATTTGCTAATGTTATTGCTAATAGCATCTTCTATATCATGAACATATATTGTAAAAAGCTGCGGTCCCAGTACTGATCCCTGCGGTACCCCACTGGTCACTGCCTGCCATTCCGAAATGGAGGCGTGGAGGAGTGTGGAAGGATGAGAGAATGCAGGCTGCAGCCCTATGAAGCAGGGGGAGGTTTTGCAGTTGGCCTGTGTGGGGATGTGGGAGACGACAGGAGCCTGGTGGGCAAGGGCTAGCTGGAGGGAGGGAGGGAGGGAGGGAAGCACGCACAGAGGAGAAAGTGCATCGAGAAAAGAGAGAAAAAAAACAAAGGGGATCAAGAGAAAGAGCAGCAAAGAAAATGTGGCTGGCCAGCACGCCTTGAAGTGGGGAGAAAAGGCAGGGGCCAGTGCCTACGGCCGTACTAGTCTGAAAACGCCTGATCTCGTCTGATCTCGGATGCTAAGCAGCCTCAGGCCTGGTTAGCACTTGGATGGGAGCCTGCCTGGGAATACCAGGTGCAGTAGGCTTTTTCCGCCAGCAGGGGCTGCTCAAGTCACCCCTCTGCACTCGTGTTGGGCCACGCACGCAATGCAGCGACAGGTTATTTTTGCTGCCGCTGTGCCTGGCATCAGTCTCCTGCAGGCAGGAGACAGGGAGGGGAGGAGAGCGGAGCGCTGCCAAAATCAGCAAGAAAGAGGGAAAGAAAGGGATTGGGGCTGCACGCTGTCTGCGGCTGGCAGTCAGGAAAGGAGGACAATAGACAATAGGTGCAGGAGTTGGCCATTCTGCCCTTGGAGCCTGCACCACCATTCAATATGATCATGGCTGATCATCCTTAATCAGTATCCTGTTCCTGCCTTATCTCCATAAGCCTTGATTCCACTATCCTTGAGAGCTCTGTCCAACTCTTTCTTCAATGAATCCAGAGACTGGGCCTCCACTGCCCTCTGGGGCAGAGCATTCCACACAGCCACCACTCTCTGGGTGAAGACGTTTCTCCTCATCTCTGTCCTAAACGGTCTACCCCGTATTTTTAAGCTGTGTCCTCTGTTTCGGCACTCACGTTTCCTGCCGCCAGAGTGTCCAATCCTTTGATAATCTTATACGTCTCAACCAGATCCCCTCTCAGTCTTCTAAACTCAAGGGTACACAAGCCCAGTCGCTCCAGTCTTTCAGTGTAAGGTAATCCCGCCATTCCAGGAATTGACCTCGTCAACCTACGCTGCACTCCCTCAATAGCCAGAATGTCTCTCCTCAAATTTGGAGACCAGAACTGCACACAGTACTCCAGGTGTGGTCTCACCAGGGCCCTGTACACCTGCAGAAGAACCTCTTTGCTTCTGTACTCAATCCCTCTTGTTATGAAGGCCAGCATGCTATTAGCCTTCTTCACTACCTGCTGTACCTGCATGCTTACCTTCATTGAGCGGTGTACAAGAACCCCCAGATCTCTCTGTACTGTCCCTTGACCGAAATTGATTCCATTTAGGTAGTAATCTGCCTTCCTGTTCTTGCCACCAAAGTGGATAAGCATCCATTTATCCACATGAAAGTGCATCTGCCATGCATCTGACCACTCACCTAACTTGTCCAGGTCACCCGGTAATCTCCTAACATCCTCATCACATTTCACCCTGCCACCCAGCTCAGTATCATCAGCAAATTTGCTAATGTTATTGCTAATAGCATCTTCTATATCATGAACATATATTGTAAAAAGCTGCGGTCCCAGTACTGATCCCTGCGGTACCCCACTGGTCACTGCCTGCCATTCCGAAATGGAGGCGTGGAGGAGTGTGGAAGGATGAGAGAATGCAGGCTGCAGCCCTATGAAGCAGGGGGAGGTTTTGCAGTTGGCCTGTGTGGGGATGTGGGAGACGACAGGAGCCTGGTGGGCAAGGGCTAGCTGGAGGGAGGGAGGGAGGGAGGGAAGCACGCACGGAGGAGAAAGAGCAAAGAGAAAAGAGAGAAAAAAAAAACAAAGGGGATCAAGAGAAAGAGCAGCAAAGAAAATGTGGCTGGCCAGCACGCCTTGAAGTGGGGAGAAAAGGTAGGAGCCAGCGCCTACGGCCATACTAGTCTGAAAAAGCCCAATCTCGTCTGATCTCGGAAGCTAAGCTAACTCAGGCCTGGTTAGTACTTGGATGGGAGACTGCCTGGAAATACCAGGTGCAGTAGGCTTTTTCCGCCAGCAGGGGCTGCTCAAGTCACCCCTCTGCACTCGTGTTGGGCCACGCACGCAATGCAGCGACAGGTTATTTTTGCTGCCGCTGTGCCTGGCATCAGTCTCCTGCAGGCAGGAGACAGGGAGGGGAGGAGAGCGGAGCGCTGCCAAAATCAGCAAGAAAGAGGGAAAGAAAGGGATTGGGGCTGCACGCTGTCTGCGGCTGGCAGTCAGGAAAGGAGGACAATAGACAATAGGTGCAGGAGTTGGCCATTCTGCCCTTGGAGCCTGCACCACCATTCAATATGATCATGGCTGATCATCCTTAATCAGTATCCTGTTCCTGCCTTATCTCCATAAGCCTTGATTCCACTATCCTTGAGAGCTCTGTCCAACTCTTTCTTCAATGAATCCAGAGACTGGGCCTCCACTGCCCTCTGGGGCAGAGCATTCCACACAGCCACCACTCTCTGGGTGAAGACGTTTCTCCTCATCTCTGTCCTAAACGGTCTACCCTGTATTTTTAAGCTGTGTCCTCTGTTTCGGCACTCACGTTTCCTGCCGCCAGAGTGTCCAATCCTTTGATAATCTTATACGTCTCAACCAGATCCCCTCTCAGTCTTCTAAACTCAAGGGTACACAAGCCCAGTCGCTCCAGTCTTTCAGTGTAAGGTAATCCCGCCATTCCAGGAATTGACCTCATCAACCTACGCTGCACTCCCTCAATAGCCAGAATGTCTCTCCTCAAATTTGGAGACCAGAACTGCACACAGTACTCCAGGTGTGGTCTCACCAGGGCCCTGTACACCTGCAGAAGAACCTCTTTGCTTCTGTACTCAATCCCTCTTGTTATGAAGGCCAGCATGCTATTAGCCTTCTTCACTACCTGCTGTACCTGCATGCTTACCTTCATTGAGCGGTGTACAAGAACCCCCAGATCTCTCTGTACTGTCCCTTGACCGAAATTGATTCCATTTAGGTAGTAATCTGCCTTCCTGTTCTTGCCACCAAAGTGGATAAGCATCCATTTATCCACATTAAAGTGCATCTGCCATGCATCTGACCACTCACCTAACTTGTCCAGGTCACCCGGTAATCTCCTAACATCCTCATCACATTTCACCCTGCCACCCAGCTCAGTATCATCAGCAAATTTGCTAATGTAATTGCTAATAGCATCTTCTATATCATGAACATATATTGTAAAAAGCTGCGGTCCCAGTACTGATCCCTGCGGTACCCCACTGGTCACTGCCTGCCATTCCGAAATGGAGGCGTGGAGGAGTGTGGAAGGATGAGAGAATGCAGGCTGCAGCCCTATGAAGCAGGGGGAGGTTTTGCAGTTGGCCTGTGTGGGGATGTGGGAGACGACAGGAGCCTGGTGGGCAAGGGCTAGCTGGAGGGAGGGAGGGAGGGAGGGAAGCACGCACGGAGGAGAAAGAGCAAAGAGAAAAGAGAGAAAAAAAAAACAAAGGGGATCAAGAGAAAGAGCAGCAAAGAAAATGTGGCTGGCCAGCACACCTTGAAGTGGGGAGAAAAGGCAAGGGCCAGCGCCTACGGCCATACTAGTCTGAAAACGCCTGATCTTGGAAGATAAGCAGACTCAGGCCTGGTTAGTACTTGGATGGGAGACCGCCTGGGAATAGTGTGGAAGGATGAGAGAATGCAGGCTGCAGCCCGATGAAGCAGGGGGAGGTTTTGCAGTTGGCCTGTGTGGGGATGTGGGAGACGACAGGAGCCTGGTGGGCAAGGGCTAGCGGGAGGGAAGCACGCACGGAGGAGAAAGAGCAAAGAGAAAAGAGAGAAAAAAAAACCAAAGGGGATCAAGAGAAAAAGCAGCAAAGAAAATGTGGCTGGCCAGCACGCCTTGAAGTGGGGAGAAAAGGCAGGAGCCAGCGCCTCCAGCCATACTAGTCTGAAAGCGCCTGATCTCGGAAGCTAAGCAGACTCAGGCCTGGTTAGTACTTGGATGGGAGACCGCCTGGGAATACCAGGTGCAGTAGGCTTTTTCCGCCAGCAGGGGCTGCTCAAGTCACCCCTCTGCACTCGTGTTGGGCCACGCACGCAATGCAGCGACAGGTTATTTTTGCTGCCGCTGTGCCTGGCATCAGTCTCCTGCAGGCAGGAGACAGGGAGGGGAGGAGAGCGGAGCGCTGCCAAAATCAGCAAGAAAGAGGGAAAGAAAGGGATTGGGGCTGCACGCTGTCTGCGGCTGGCAGTCAGGAAAGGAGGACAATAGACAATAGGTGCAGGAGTTGGCCATTCTGCCCTTGGAGCCTGCACCACCATTCAATATGATCATGGCTGATCATCCTTAATCAGTATCCTGTTCCTGCCTTATCTCCATAAGCCTTGATTCCACTATCCTTGAGAGCTCTGTCCAACTCTTTCTTCAATGAATCCAGAGACTGGGCCTCCACTGCCCTCTGGGGCAGAGCATTACACACAGCCACCACTCTCTGGGTGAAGACGTTTCTCCTCATCTCTGTCCTAAACGGTCTACCCCGTATTTTTAAGCTGTGTCCCCTGTTTCGGCACTCACGTTTCCTGCCGCCAGAGTGTCCAATCCTTTGATAATCTTATATGTCTCAACCAGATCCCCTCTCAGTCTTCTAAACTCAAGGGTACACAAGCCCAGTCGCTCCAGTCTTTCAGTGTAAGGTAATCCCGCCATTCCAGGAATTGACCTCGTCAACCTACGCTGCACTCCCTCAATAGCCAGAATGTCTCTCCTCAAATTTGGAGACCAGAACTGCACACAGTACTCCAGGTGTGGTCTCACCAGGGCCCTGTACACCTGCAGAAGAACCTCTTTGCTTCTGTACTCAATCCCTCTTGTTATGAAGGCCAGCATGCTATTAGCCTTCTTCACTACCTGCTGTACCTGCATGCTTACCTTCATTGAGCGGTGTACAAGAACCCCCAGATCTCTCTGTACTGTCCCTTGACCGAAATTGATTCCATTTAGGTAGTAATCTGCCTTCCTGTTCTTGCCACCAAAGTGGATAAGCATCCATTTATCCACATTAAAGTGCATCTGCCATGCATCTGACCACTCACCTAACTTGTCCAGGTCACCCGGTAATCTCCTAACATCCTCATCACATTTCACCCTGCCACCCAGCTCAGTATCATCAGCAAATTTGCTAATGTAATTGCTAATAGCATCTTCTATATCATGAACATATATTGTAAAAAGCTGCGGTCCCAGTACTGATCCCTGCGGTACCCCACTGGTCACTGCCTGCCATTCCGAAATGGAGGCGTGGAGGAGTGTGGAAGGATGAGAGAATGCAGGCTGCAGCCCTATGAAGCAGGGGGAGGTTTTGCAGTTGGCCTGTGTGGGGATGTGGGAGACGACAGGAGCCTGGTGGGCAAGGGCTAGCTGGAGGGAGGGAGGGAGGGAGGGAAGCACGCACGGAGGAGAAAGAGCAAAGAGAAAAGAGAGAAAAAAAAAACAAAGGGGATCAAGAGAAAGAGCAGCAAAGAAAATGTGGCTGGCCAGCACACCTTGAAGTGGGGAGAAAAGGCAAGGGCCAGCGCCTACGGCCATACTAGTCTGAAAACGCCTGATCTTGGAAGATAAGCAGACTCAGGCCTGGTTAGTACTTGGATGGGAGACCGCCTGGGAATAGTGTGGAAGGATGAGAGAATGCAGGCTGCAGCCCGATGAAGCAGGGGGAGGTTTTGCAGTTGGCCTGTGTGGGGATGTGGGAGACGACAGGAGCCTGGTGGGCAAGGGCTAGCTGGAGGGAGGGAGGGAAGCACGCACGGAGGAGAAAGAGCAAAGAGAAAAGAGAGAAAAAAAAACCAAAGGGGATCAAGAGAAAAAGCAGCAAAGAAAATGTGGCTGGCCAGCACGCCTTGAAGTGGGGAGAAAAGGCAGGAGCCAGCGCCTCCAGCCATACTAGTCTGAAAGCGCCTGATCTCGGAAGCTAAGCAGACTCAGGCCTGGTTAGTAC
Source organism: Chiloscyllium punctatum (assembly GCF_047496795.1). NCBI lineage: Eukaryota > Metazoa > Chordata > Chondrichthyes > Orectolobiformes > Hemiscylliidae > Chiloscyllium > Chiloscyllium punctatum. Next base: position 25,644,119 of record NC_092741.1, on the reverse strand, counting down.
TTGGATGGGAGACCGCCTGGGAATACCAGGTGCAGTAGGCTTTTTCCGCCAGCAGGGGCTGCTCAAGTCACCCCTCTGCACTCGTGTTGGGCCACGCACGCAATGCAGCGACAGGTTATTTTTGCTGCCGCTGTGCCTGGCATCAGTCTCCTGCAGGCAGGAGACAGGGAGGGGAGGAGAGCGGAGCGCTGCCAAAATCAGCAAGAAAGAGGGAAAGAAAGGGATTGGGGCTGCACGCTGTCTGCGGCTGGCAGTCAGGAAAGGAGGACAATAGACAATAGGTGCAGGAGTTGGCCATTCTGCCCTTGGAGCCTGCACCACCATTCAATATGATCATGGCTGATCATCCTTAATCAGTATCCTGTTCCTGCCTTATCTCCATAAGCCTTGATTCCACTATCCTTGAGAGCTCTGTCCAACTCTTTCTTCAATGAATCCAGAGACTGGGCCTCCACTGCCCTCTGGGGCAGAGCATTACACACAGCCACCACTCTCTGGGTGAAGACGTTTCTCCTCATCTCTGTCCTAAACGGTCTACCCCGTATTTTTAAGCTGTGTCCCCTGTTTCGGCACTCACGTTTCCTGCCGCCAGAGTGTCCAATCCTTTGATAATCTTATATGTCTCAACCAGATCCCCTCTCAGTCTTCTAAACTCAAGGGTACACAAGCCCAGTCGCTCCAGTCTTTCAGTGTAAGGTAATCCCGCCATTCCAGGAATTGACCTCGTCAACCTACGCTGCACTCCCTCAATAGCCAGAATGTCTCTCCTCAAATTTGGAGACCAGAACTGCACACAGTACTCCAGGTGTGGTCTCACCAGGGCCCTGTACACCTGCAGAAGAACCTCTTTGCTTCTGTACTCAATCCCTCTTGTTATGAAGGCCAGCATGCTATTAGCCTTCTTCACTACCTGCTGTACCTGCATGCTTACCTTCATTGAGCGGTGTACAAGAACCCCCAGATCTCTCTGTACTGTCCCTTGACCGAAATTGATTCCATTTAGGTAGTAATCTGCCTTCCTGTTCTTGCCACCAAAGTGGATAAGCATCCATTTATCCACATTAAAGTGCATCTGCCATGCATCTGACCACTCACCTAACTTGTCCAGGTCACCCGGTAATCTCCTAACATCCTCATCACATTTCACCCTGCCACCCAGCTCAGTATCATCAGCAAATTTGCTAATGTTATTGCTAATAGCATCTTCTATATCATGAACATATATTGTAAAAAGCTGCGGTCCCAGTACTGATCCCTGCGGTACCCCACTGGTCACTGCCTGCCATTCCGAAATGGAGGCGTGGAGGAGTGTGGAAGGATGAGAGAATGCAGGCTGCAGCCCTATGAAGCAGGGGGAGGTTTTGCAGTTGGCCTGTGTGGGGATGTGGGAGACGACAGGAGCCTGGTGGGCAAGGGCTAGCTGGAGGGAGGGAGGGAGGGAGGGAAGCACGCACGGAGGAGAAAGAGCAAAGAGAAAAGAGAGAAAAAAAAAACAAAGGGGATCAAGAGAAAGAGCAGCAAAGAAAATGTGGCTGGCCAGCACGCCTTGAAGTGGGGAGAAAAGGTAGGAGCCAGCGCCTACGGCCATACTAGTCTGAAAAAGCCCAATCTCGTCTGATCTCGGAAGCTAAGCTAACTCAGGCCTGGTTAGTACTTGGATGGGAGACTGCCTGGAAATACCAGGTGCAGTAGGCTTTTTCCGCTAGCAGGGGCTGCTCAAGTCACCCCTCTGCACTCGTGTTGGGCCACGCACGCAATGCAGCGACAGGTTATTTTTGCTGCCGCTGTGCCTGGCATCAGTCTCCTGCAGGCAGGAGACAGGGAGGGGAGGAGAGCGGAGCGCTGCCAAAATCAGCAAGAAAGAGGGAAAGAAAGGGATTGGGGCTGCACGCTGTCTGCGGCTGGCAGTCAGGAAAGGAGGACAATAGACAATAGGTGCAGGAGTTGGCCATTCTGCCCTTGGAGCCTGCACCACCATTCAATATGATCATGGCTGATCATCCTTAATCAGTATCCTGTTCCTGCCTTATCTCCATAAGCCTTGATTCCACTATCCTTGAGAGCTCTGTCCAACTCTTTCTTCAATGAATCCAGAGACTGGGCCTCCACTGCCCTCTGGGGCAGAGCATTCCACACAGCCACCACTCTCTGGGTGAAGACGTTTCTCCTCATCTCTGTCCTAAACGGTCTACCCTGTATTTTTAAGCTGTGTCCTCTGTTTCGGCACTCACGTTTCCTGCCGCCAGAGTGTCCAATCCTTTGATAATCTTATACGTCTCAACCAGATCCCCTCTCAGTCTTCTAAACTCAAGGGTACACAAGCCCAGTCGCTCCAGTCTTTCAGTGTAAGGTAATCCCGCCATTCCAGGAATTGACCTCATCAACCTACGCTGCACTCCCTCAATAGCCAGAATGTCTCTCCTCAAATTTGGAGACCAGAACTGCACACAGTACTCCAGGTGTGGTCTCACCAGGGCCCTGTACACCTGCAGAAGAACCTCTTTGCTTCTGTACTCAATCCCTCTTGTTATGAAGGCCAGCATGCTATTAGCCTTCTTCACTACCTGCTGTACCTGCATGCTTACCTTCATTGAGCGGTGTACAAGAACCCCCAGATCTCTCTGTACTGTCCCTTGACCGAAATTGATTCCATTTAGGTAGTAATCTGCCTTCCTGTTCTTGCCACCAAAGTGGATAAGCATTCATTTATCCACATTAAAGTGCATCTGCCATGCATCTGACCACTCACCTAACTTGTCCAGGTCACCCGGTAATCTCCTAACATCCTCATCACATTTCACCCTGCCACCCAGCTCAGTATCATCAGCAAATTTGCTAATGTAATTGCTAATAGCATCTTCTATATCATGAACATATATTGTAAAAAGCTGCGGTCCCAGTACTGATCCCTGCGGTACCCCACTGGTCACTGCCTGCCATTCCGAAATGGAGGCGTGGAGGAGTGTGGAAGGATGAGAGAATGCAGGCTGCAGCCCTATGAAGCAGGGGGAGGTTTTGCAGTTGGCCTGTGTGGGGATGTGGGAGACGACAGGAGCCTGGTGGGCAAGGGCTAGCTGGAGGGAGGGAGGGAGGGAGGGAAGCACGCACGGAGGAGAAAGAGCAAAGAGAAAAGAGAGAAAAAAAAAACAAAGGGGATCAAGAGAAAGAGCAGCAAAGAAAATGTGGCTGGCCAGCACACCTTGAAGTGGGGAGAAAAGGCAAGGGCCAGCGCCTACGGCCATACTAGTCTGAAAACGCCTGATCTTGGAAGATAAGCAGACTCAGGCCTGGTTAGTACTTGGATGGGAGACCGCCTGGGAATAGTGTGGAAGGATGAGAGAATGCAGGCTGCAGCCCGATGAAGCAGGGGGAGGTTTTGCAGTTGGCCTGTGTGGGGATGTGGGAGACGACAGGAGCCTGGTGGGCAAGGGCTAGCGGGAGGGAAGCACGCACGGAGGAGAAAGAGCAAAGAGAAAAGAGAGAAAAAAAAACCAAAGGGGATCAAGAGAAAAAGCAGCAAAGAAAATGTGGCTGGCCAGCACGCCTTGAAGTGGGGAGAAAAGGCAGGAGCCAGCGCCTCCAGCCATACTAGTCTGAAAGCGCCTGATCTCGGAAGCTAAGCAGACTCAGGCCTGGTTAGTACTTGGATGGGAGACCGCCTGGGAATACCAGGTGCAGTAGGCTTTTTCCGCCAGCAGGGGCTGCTCAAGTCACCCCTCTGCACTCGTGTTGGGCCACGCACGCAATGCAGCGACAGGTTATTTTTGCTGCCGCTGTGCCTGGCATCAGTCTCCTGCAGGCAGGAGACAGGGAGGGGAGGAGAGCGGAGCGCTGCCAAAATCAGCAAGAAAGAGGGAAAGAAAGGGATTGGGGCTGCACGCTGTCTGCGGCTGGCAGTCAGGAAAGGAGGACAATAGACAATAGGTGCAGGAGTTGGCCATTCTGCCCTTGGAGCCTGCACCACCATTCAATATGATCATGGCTGATCATCCTTAATCAGTATCCTGTTCCTGCCTTATCTCCATAAGCCTTGATTCCACTATCCTTGAGAGCTCTGTCCAACTCTTTCTTCAATGAATCCAGAGACTGGGCCTCCACTGCCCTCTGGGGCAGAGCATTACACACAGCCACCACTCTCTGGGTGAAGACGTTTCTCCTCATCTCTGTCCTAAACGGTCTACCCCGTATTTTTAAGCTGTGTCCCCTGTTTCGGCACTCACGTTTCCTGCCGCCAGAGTGTCCAATCCTTTGATAATCTTATATGTCTCAACCAGATCCCCTCTCAGTCTTCTAAACTCAAGGGTACACAAGCCCAGTCGCTCCAGTCTTTCAGTGTAAGGTAATCCCGCCATTCCAGGAATTGACCTCGTCAACCTACGCTGCACTCCCTCAATAGCCAGAATGTCTCTCCTCAAATTTGGAGACCAGAACTGCACACAGTACTCCAGGTGTGGTCTCACCAGGGCCCTGTACACCTGCAGAAGAACCTCTTTGCTTCTGTACTCAATCCCTCTTGTTATGAAGGCCAGCATGCTATTAGCCTTCTTCACTACCTGCTGTACCTGCATGCTTACCTTCATTGAGCGGTGTACAAGAACCCCCAGATCTCTCTGTACTGTCCCTTGACCGAAATTGATTCCATTTAGGTAGTAATCTGCCTTCCTGTTCTTGCCACCAAAGTGGATAAGCATCCATTTATCCACATTAAAGTGCATCTGCCATGCATCTGACCACTCACCTAACTTGTCCAGGTCACCCGGTAATCTCCTAACATCCTCATCACATTTCACCCTGCCACCCAGCTCAGTATCATCAGCAAATTTGCTAATGTAATTGCTAATAGCATCTTCTATATCATGAACATATATTGTAAAAAGCTGCGGTCCCAGTACTGATCCCTGCGGTACCCCACTGGTCACTGCCTGCCATTCCGAAATGGAGGCGTGGAGGAGTGTGGAAGGATGAGAGAATGCAGGCTGCAGCCCTATGAAGCAGGGGGAGGTTTTGCAGTTGGCCTGTGTGGGGATGTGGGAGACGACAGGAGCCTGGTGGGCAAGGGCTAGCTGGAGGGAGGGAGGGAGGGAGGGAAGCACGCACGGAGGAGAAAGAGCAAAGAGAAAAGAGAGAAAAAAAAAACAAAGGGGATCAAGAGAAAGAGCAGCAAAGAAAATGTGGCTGGCCAGCACACCTTGAAGTGGGGAGAAAAGGCAAGGGCCAGCGCCTACGGCCATACTAGTCTGAAAACGCCTGATCTTGGAAGATAAGCAGACTCAGGCCTGGTTAGTACTTGGATGGGAGACCGCCTGGGAATAGTGTGGAAGGATGAGAGAATGCAGGCTGCAGCCCGATGAAGCAGGGGGAGGTTTTGCAGTTGGCCTGTGTGGGGATGTGGGAGACGACAGGAGCCTGGTGGGCAAGGGCTAGCTGGAGGGAGGGAGGGAAGCACGCACGGAGGAGAAAGAGCAAAGAGAAAAGAGAGAAAAAAAAACCAAAGGGGATCAAGAGAAAAAGCAGCAAAGAAAATGTGGCTGGCCAGCACGCCTTGAAGTGGGGAGAAAAGGCAGGAGCCAGCGCCTCCAGCCATACTAGTCTGAAAGCGCCTGATCTCGGAAGCTAAGCAGACTCAGGCCTGGTTAGTACTTGGATGGGAGACCGCCTGGGAATACCAGGTGCAGTAGGCTTTTTCCGCCAGCAGGGGCTGCTCAAGTCACCCCTCTGCACTCGTGTTGGGCCACGCACGCAATGCAGCGACAGGTTATTTTTGCTGCCGCTGTGCCTGGCATCAGTCTCCTGCAGGCAGGAGACAGGGAGGGGAGGAGAGCGGAGCGCTGCCAAAATCAGCAAGAAAGAGGGAAAGAAAGGGATTGGGGCTGCACGCTGTCTGCGGCTGGCAGTCAGGAAAGGAGGACAATAGACAATAGGTGCAGGAGTTGGCCATTCTGCCCTTGGAGCCTGCACCACCATTCAATATGATCATGGCTGATCATCCTTAATCAGTATCCTGTTCCTGCCTTATCTCCATAAGCCTTGATTCCACTATCCTTGAGAGCTCTGTCCAACTCTTTCTTCAATGAATCCAGAGACTGGGCCTCCACTGCCCTCTGGGGCAGAGCATTACACACAGCCACCACTCTCTGGGTGAAGACGTTTCTCCTCATCTCTGTCCTAAACGGTCTACCCCGTATTTTTAAGCTGTGTCCCCTGTTTCGGCACTCACGTTTCCTGCCGCCAGAGTGTCCAATCCTTTGATAATCTTATATGTCTCAACCAGATCCCCTCTCAGTCTTCTAAACTCAAGGGTACACAAGCCCAGTCGCTCCAGTCTTTCAGTGTAAGGTAATCCCGCCATTCCAGGAATTGACCTCGTCAACCTACGCTGCACTCCCTCAATAGCCAGAATGTCTCTCCTCAAATTTGGAGACCAGAACTGCACACAGTACTCCAGGTGTGGTCTCACCAGGGCCCTGTACACCTGCAGAAGAACCTCTTTGCTTCTGTACTCAATCCCTCTTGTTATGAAGGCCAGCATGCTATTAGCCTTCTTCACTACCTGCTGTACCTGCATGCTTACCTTCATTGAGCGGTGTACAAGAACCCCCAGATCTCTCTGTACTGTCCCTTGACCGAAATTGATTCCATTTAGGTAGTAATCTGCCTTCCTGTTCTTGCCACCAAAGTGGATAAGCATCCATTTATCCACATTAAAGTGCATCTGCCATGCATCTGACCACTCACCTAACTTGTCCAGGTCACCCGGTAATCTCCTAACATCCTCATCACATTTCACCCTGCCACCCAGCTCAGTATCATCAGCAAATTTGCTAATGTTATTGCTAATAGCATCTTCTATATCATGAACATATATTGTAAAAAGCTGCGGTCCCAGTACTGATCCCTGCGGTACCCCACTGGTCACTGCCTGCCATTCCGAAATGGAGGCGTGGAGGAGTGTGGAAGGATGAGAGAATGCAGGCTGCAGCCCTATGAAGCAGGGGGAGGTTTTGCAGTTGGCCTGTGTGGGGATGTGGGAGACGACAGGAGCCTGGTGGGCAAGGGCTAGCTGGAGGGAGGGAGGGAGGGAGGGAAGCACGCACGGAGGAGAAAGAGCAAAGAGAAAAGAGAGAAAAAAAAAACAAAGGGGATCAAGAGAAAGAGCAGCAAAGAAAATGTGGCTGGCCAGCACGCCTTGAAGTGGGGAGAAAAGGCAAGAGCCAGCGCCTACGGCCATACTAGTCTGAAAACGCCCGATCTCGTCTGATCTCGGAAGCTAAGCAGACTCAGGCCTGGTTAGTACTTGGATGGGAGACCGCCTGGGAATACCAGGTGCAGTAGGCTTTTTCCGCCAGCAGGGGCTGCTCAAGTCACCCCTCTGCACTCGTGTTGGGCCACGCACGCAATGCAGCGACAGTTTATTTTTGCTGCCGCTGTGCCTGGCATCAGTCTCCTGCAGGCAGGAGACAGGGAGGGGAGGAGAGCGGAGCGCTGCCAAAATCAGCAAGAAAGACGGAAAGGAAGGGATTGGGGCTGCACGCTGTCTGCGGCTGGCAGTCAGGAAAGGAGGACAATAGACAATAGGTGCAGGAGTTGGCCATTCTGCCCTTGGAGCCTGCACCACCATTCAATATGATCATGGCTGATCATCCTTAATCAGTATCCTGTTCCTGCCTTATCTCCATAAGCCTTGATTCCACTATCCTTGAGAGCTCTGTCCAACTCTTTCTTCAATGAATCCAGAGACTGGGCCTCCACTGCCCTCTGGGGCAGAGCATTCCACACAGCCACCACTCTCTGGGTGAAGACGTTTCTCCTCATCTCTGTCCTAAACGGTCTACCCCGTATTTTTAAGCTGTGTCCTCTGTTTCGGCACTCACGTTTCCTGCCGCCAGAGTGTCCAATCCTTTGATAATCTTATATGTCTCAACCAGATCCCCTCTCAGTCTTCTAAACTCAAGGGTACACAAGCCCAGTCGCTCCAGTCTTTCAGTGTAAGGTAATCCCGCCATTCCAGGAATTGACCTCGTCAACCTACGCTGCACTCCCTCAATAGCCAGAATGTCTCTCCTCAAATTTGGAGACCAGAACTGCACACAGTACTCCAGGTGTGGTCTCACCAGGGCCCTGTACACCTGCAGAAGAACCTCTTTGCTTCTGTACTCAATCCCTCTTGTTTTGAAGGCCAGCATGCTATTAGCCTCCTTCACTACCTGCTGTACCTGCATGCTTACCTTCATTGAGCGGTGTACAAGAACCCCCAGATCTCTCTGTACTGTCCCTTGACCGAAATTGATTCCATTTAGGTAGTAATCTGCCTTACTGTTCTTGCCACCAAAGTGGATAAGCATCCATTTATCCACATTAAAGTGCATCTGCCATGCATCTGACCACTCACCTAACTTGTCCAAGTCACCCGGTAATCTCCTAACATCCTCATCACATTTCACCCTGCCACCCAGCTCAGTATCATCAGCAAATTTGCTAATGTTATTGCTAATAGCATCTTCTATATCATGAACATATATTGTAAAAAGCTGCGGTCCTAGTACTGATCCCTGCGGTACCCCACTGGTCACTGCCTGCCATTCCGAAATGGAGGCGTGGAGGAGTGTGGAAGGATGAGAGAATGCAGGCTGCAGCCCTATGAAGCAGGGGGAGGTTTTGCAGTTGGCCTGTGTGGGGATGTGGGAGACGACAGGAGCCTGGTGGGCAAGGGCTAGCTGGAGGGAGGGAGGGAGGGAGGGAAGCACGCACGGAGGAGAAAGAGCAAAGAGAAAAGAGAGAAAAAAAAAACAAAGGGGATCAAGAGAAAGAGCAGCAAAGAAAATGTGGCTGGCCAGCACGCCTTGAAGTGGGGAGAAAAGGCAAGGGCCAGCGCCTACGGCCATACTAGTCTGAAAACGCCCGATCTCGTCTGATCTCGGAAGTTAAGCAGACTCAGGCCTGGTTAGTACTTGGATGGGAGACCGCCTGGGAATACCAGGTGCAGTCGGCTTTTTCCGCCAGCAGGGGCTGCTCAAGTCACCCCTCTGCACTCGTGTTGGGCCACGCACGCAATGCAGCGACAGGTTATTTTTGCTGCCGCTGTGCCTGGCATCAGTCTCCTGCAGGCAGGAGACAGGGAGGGGAGGAGAGCGGAGCGCTGCCAAAATCAGCAAGAAAGACGGAAAGAAAGGGATTGGGGCTGCACGCTGTCTGCGGCTGGCAGTCAGGAAAGGAGGACAATAGACAATAGGTGCAGGAGTTGGCCATTCTGCCCTTGGAGCCTGCACCACCATTCAATATGATCATGGCTGATCATCCTTAATCAGTATCCTGTTCCTGCCTTATCTCCATAAGCCTTGATTCCACTATCCTTGAGAGCTCTGTCCAACTCTTTCTTCAATGAATCCAGAGACTGGGCCTCCACTGCCCTCTGGGGCAGAGCATTACACACAGCCACCACTCTCTGGGTGAAGACGTTTCTCCTCATCTCTGTCCTAAACGGTCTACCCCGTATTTTTAAGCTGTGTCCCCTGTTTCGGCACTCACGTTTCCTGCCGCCAGAGTGTCCAATCCTTTGATAATCTTATATGTCTCAACCAGATCCCCTCTCAGTCTTCTAAACTCAAGGGTACACAAGCCCAGTCGCTCCAGTCTTTCAGTGTAAGGTAATCCCGCCATTCCAGGAATTGACCTCGTCAACCTACGCTGCACTCCCTCAATAGCCAGAATGTCTCTCCTCAAATTTGGAGACCAGAACTGCACACAGTACTCCAGGTGTGGTCTCACCAGGGCCCTGTACACCTGCAGAAGAACCTCTTTGCTTCTGTACTCAATCCCTCTTGTTATGAAGGCCAGCATGCTATTAGCCTTCTTCACTACCTGCTGTACCTGCATGCTTACCTTCATTGAGCGATGTACAAGAACCCCCAGATCTCTCTGTACTGTCCCTTGACCGAAATTGATTCCATTTAGGTAGTAATCTGCCTTCCTGTTCTTGCCACCAAAGTGGATAAGCATCCATTTATCCACATTAAAGTGCATCTGCCATGCATCTGACCACTCACCTAACTTGTCCAGGTCACCCGGTAATCTCCTAACATCCTCATCACATTTCACCCTGCCACCCAGCTCAGTATCATCAGCAAATTTGCTAATGTTATTGCTAATAGCATCTTCTATATCATGAACATATATTGTAAAAAGCTGCGGTCCCAGTACTGATCCCTGCGGTACCCCACTGGTCACTGCCTGCCATTCCGAAATGGAGGCGTGGAGGAGTGTGGAAGGATGAGAGAATGCAGGCTGCAGCCCTATGAAGCAGGGGGAGGTCTTGCAGTTGGCCTGTGTGGGGATGTGGGAGACGACAGGAGCCTGGTGGGCAAGGGCTAGCTGGAGGGAGGGAGGGAGGGAGGGAAGCACGCACGGAGGAGAAAGAGCAAAGAGAAAAGAGAGAAAAAAAAAACAAAGGGGATCAAGAGAAAGAGCAGCAAAGAAAATGTGGCTGGCCAGCACGCCTTGAAGTGGGGAGAAAAGGCAGGAGCCAGCGCCTACGGCCATACTAGTCTGAGAACGCCCGATCTCCTCTGATCTCGGAAGCTAAGCAGACTCAGGCCTGGTTAGTACTTGGATGGGAGACCGCCTGGGGATACCAGGTGCAGTAGGCTTTTTCCGCCAGCAGGGGCTGCTCAAGTCACCCCTCTGCACTCGTGTTGGGCCACGCACGCAATGCAGCGACAGGTTATTTTTGCTGCCGCTGTGCCTGGCATCAGTCTCCTGCAGGCAGGAGACAGGGAGGGGAGGAGAGCGGAGCGCTGCCAAAATCAGCAAGAAAGACGGAAAGGAAGGGATTGGGGCTGCACGCTGTCTGCGGCTGGCAGTCAGGAAAGGAGGACAATAGACAATAGGTGCAGGAGTTGGCCATTCAATATGATCATGGCTGATCATCCTTAATCAGTATCCTGTTCCTGCCTTATCTCCATAAGCCTTGATTCCACTATCCTTGAGAGCTCTGTCCAACTCTTTCTTCAATGAATCCAGAGACTGGGCCTCCACTGCCCTCTGGGGCAGAGCATTCCACACAGCCACCACTCTCTGGGTGAAGACGTTTCTCCTCATCTCTGTCCTAAACGGTCTACCCCGTATTTTTAAGCTGTGTCCTCTGTTTCGGCACTCACGTTTCCTGCCGCCAGAGTGTCCAATCCTTTGATAATCTTATATGTCTCAACGAGATCCCCTCTCAGTCTTCTAAACTCAAGGGTACACAAGCCCAGTCGCTCCAGTCTTTCAGTGTAAGGTAATCCCGCCATTCCAGGAATTGACCTCGTCAACCTACGCTGCACTCCCTCAATAGCCAGAATGTCTCTCCTCAAATTTGGAGACCAGAACTGCACACAGTACTCCAGGTGTGGTCTCACCAGGGCCCTGTACACCTGCAGAAGAACCTCTTTGCTTCTGTACTCAATCCCTCTTGTTTTGAAGGCCAGCATGCTATTAGCCTCCTTCACTACCTGCTGTACCTGCATGCTTACCTTCATTGAGCGGTGTACAAGAACCCCCAGATCTCTCTGTACTGTCCCTTGACCGAAATTGATTCCATTTAGGTAGTAATCTGCCTTCCTGTTCTTGCCACCAAAGTGGATAAGCATCCATTTATCCACATTAAAGTGCATCTGCCATGCATCTGACCACTCACCTAACTTGTCCAAGTCACCCGGTAATCTCCTAACATCCTCATCACATTTCACCCTGCCACCCAGCTCAGTATCATCAGCAAATTTGCTAATGTTATTGCTAATAGCATCTTCTATATCATGAACATATATTGTAAAAAGCTGCGGTCCCAGTACTGATCCCTGCGGTACCCCACTGGTCACTGCCTGCCATTCCGAAATGGAGGCGTGGAGGAGTGTGGAAGGATGAGAGAATGCAGGCTGCAGCCCTATGAAGCAGGGGGAGGTTTTGCAGTTGGCCTGTGTGGGGATGTGGGAGACGACAGGAGCCTGGTGGGCAAGGGCTAGCTGGAGGGAGGGAGGGAGGGAAGCACGCACGGAGGAGAAAGAGCAAAGAGAAAAGAGAGAAAAAAAAAACAAAGGGGATCAAGAGAAAGAGCAGCAAAGAAAATGTGGCTGGCCAGTACGCCTTGAAGTGGGGAGAAAAGGCAAGGGCCAGCGCCTACGGCCATACTAGTCTGAAAACGCCTGATCTCGTCTGATCTCGGAAGCTAAGCAAACTCAGGCCTGGTTAGTACTTGGATGGGAGACCGCCTGGGAATACCAGGTGCAGTAGGCTTTTTCCGCCAGCAGGGGCTGCTCAAGTCACCCCTCTGCACTCGTGTTGGGCCACGCACGCAATGCAGCGACAGGTTATTTTTGCTGCCGCTGTGCCTGGCATCAGTCTCCTGCAGGCAGGAGACAGGGAGGGGAGGAGAGCGGAGCGCTGCCAAAATCAGCAAGAAAGAGGGAAAGAAAGGGATTGGGGCTGCACGCTGTCTGCGGCTGGCAGTCAGGAAAGGAGGACAATAGACAATAGGTGCAGGAGTTGGCCATTCTGCCCTTGGAGCCTGCACCACCATTCAATATGATCATGGCTGATCATCCTTAATCAGTATCCTGTTCCTGCCTTATCTCCATAAGCCTTGATTCCACTATCCTTGAGAGCTCTGTCCAACTCTTTCTTCAATGAATCCAGAGACTGGGCCTCCACTGCCCTCTGGGGCAGAGCATTCCACACAGCCACCACTCTCTGGGTGAAGACGTTTCTCCTCATCTCTGTCCTAAACGGTCTACCCCGTATTTTTAAGCTGTGTCCTCTGTTTCGGCACTCACGTTTCCTGCCGCCAGAGTGTCCAATCCTTTGATAATCTTATATGTCTCAACCAGATCCCCTCTCAGTCTTCTAAACTCAAGGGTACACAAGCCCAGTCGCTCCAGTCTTTCAGTGTAAGGTAATCCCGCCATTCCAGGAATTGACCTCGTCAACCTACGCTGCACTCCCTCAATAGCCAGAATGTCTCTCCTCAAATTTGGAGACCAGAACTGCACACAGTACTCCAGGTGTGGTCTCACCAGGGCCCTGTACACCTGCAGAAGAACCTCTTTGCTTCTGTACTCAATCCCTCTTGTTATGAAGGCCAGCATGCTATTAGCCTTCTTCACTACCTGCTGTACCTGCATGCTTACCTTCATTGAGCGGTGTACAAGAACCCCCAGATCTCTCTGTACTGTCCCTTGACCGAAATTGATTCCATTTAGGTAGTAATCTGCCTTCCTGTTCTTGCCACCAAAGTGGATAAGCATCCATTTATCCACATTAAAGTGCATCTGCCATGCATCTGACCACTCACCTAACTTGTCCAGGTCACCCGGTAATCTCCTAACATCCTCATCACATTTCACCCTGCCACCCAGCTCAGTATCATCAGCAAATTTGCTAATGTTATTGCTAATAGCATCTTCTATATCATGAACATATATTGTAAAAAGCTGCGGTCCCAGTACTGATCCCTGCGGTACCCGACTGGTCACTGCCTGCCATTCCGAAATGGAGGCGTGGAGGAGTGTGGAAGGATGAGAGAATGCAGGCTGCAGCCCTATGAAGCAGGGGGAGGTTTTGCAGTTGGCCTGTGTGGGGATGTGGGAGACGACAGGAGCCTGGTGGGCAAGGGCTAGCTGGAGGGAGGGAGGGAGGGAGGGAAGCACGCACGGAGGAGAAAGAGCAAAGAGAAAAGAGAGAAAAAAAATACAAAGGGGATCAAGAGAAAGAGCAGCAAAGAAAATGTGGCGGGCCAGCACGCCTTGAAGTGGGGAGAAAAGGCAAGGGGCAGCGCCTACGGCCATACTAGTCTGAAAACGCCCGATCTCGTCTGATCTTGGAAGCTAAGCAGACTCAGGCCTGGTTAGTACTTGGATGGGAGACTGCCTGGGAATACCAGGTGCAGTAGGCTTTTTCCGCCAGCAGGGGCTGCTCAAGTCACCCCTCTGCACTCGTGTTGGGCCACGCACGCAATGCAGCGACAGGTTATTTTTGCTGCCGCTGTGCCTGGCATCAGTCTCCTGCAGGCAGGAGACAGGGAGGGGAGGAGAGCGGAGCGCTGCCAAAATCAGCAAGAAAGACGGAAAGAAAGGGATTGGGGCTGCACGCTGTCTGCGGCTGGCAGTCAGGAAAGGAGGACAATAGACAATAGGTGCAGGAGTTGGCCATTCTGCCCTTGGAGCCTGCACCACCATTCAATATGATCATGGCTGATCATCCTTAATCAGTATCCTGTTCCTGCCTTATCTCCATAAGCCTTGATTCCACTATCCTTGAGAGCTCTGTCCAACTCTTTCTTCAATGAATCCAGAGACTGGGCCTCCACTGCCCTCTGGGGCAGAGCATTCCACACAGCCACCACTCTCTGGGTGAAGACGTTTCTCCTCATCTCTGTCCTAAACGGTCTACCCCGTATTTTTAAGCTGTGTCCCCTGTTTCGGCACTCACGTTTCCTGCCGCCAGAGTGTCCAATCCTTTGATAATCTTATATGTCTCAACCAGATCCCCTCTCAGTCTTCTAAACTCAAGGGTACACAAGCCCAGTCGCTCCAGTCTTTCAGTGTAAGGTAATCCCGCCATTCCAGGAATTGACCTCGTCAACCTACGCTGCACTCCCTCAATAGCCAGAATGTCTCTCCTCAAATTTGGAGACCAGAACTGCACACAGTACTCCAGGTGTGGTCTCACCAGGGCCCTGTACACCTGCAGAAGAACCTCTTTGCTTCTGTACTCAATCCCTCTTGTTATGAAGGCCAGCATGCTATTAGCCTTCTTCACTACCTGCTGTACCTGCATGCTTACCTTCACTGAGCGGTGTACAAGAACCCCCAGATCTCTCTGTACTGTCCCTTGACCGAAATTGATTCCATTTAGGTAGTAATCTGCCTTCCTGTTCTTGCCACCAAAGTGGATAAGCATCCATTTATCCACATTAAAGTGCATCTGCCATGCATCTGACCACTCACCTAACTTGTCCAGGTCACCCGGTAATCTCCTAACATCCTCATCACATTTCACCCTGCCACCCAGCTCAGTATCATCAGCAAATTTGCTAATGTTATTGCTAATAGCATCTTCTATATCATGAACATATATTGTAAAAAGCTGCGGTCCCAGTACTGATCCCTGCGGTACCCCACTGGTCACTGCCTGCCATTCCGAAATGGAGGCGTGGAGGAGTGTGGAAGGATGAGAGAATGCAGGCTGCAGCCCTATGAAGCAGGGGGAGGTTTTGCAGTTGGCCTGTGTGGGGATGTGGGAGACGACAGGAGCCTGGTGGGCAAGGGCTAGCTGGAGGGAGGGAGGGAGGGAAGCACGCACGGAGGAGAAAGAGCAAAGAGAAAAGAGAGAAAAAAAAAACAAAGGGGATCAAGAGAAAGAGCAGCAAAGAAAATGTGGCTGGCCAGCACGCCTTGAAGTGGGGAGAAAAGGCAAGGGCCAGCGCCTACGGCCATACTAGTCTGAAAACGCCCGATCTCGTCTGATCTCGGAAGCTAAGCAGACTCAGGCCTTGTTAGTACTTGGATGGGAGACCGCCTGGGAGTACCAGGTGCAGTAGGCTTTTTCCGCCAGCAGGGGCTGCTCAAGTCACCCCTCTGCACTCGTGTTGGGCCACGCACGCAATGCAGCGACAGGTTATTTTTGCTGCCGCTGTGCCTGGCATCAGTCTCCTGCAGGCAGGAGACAGGGAGGGGAGGAGAGCGGAGCGCTGCCAAAATCAGCAAGAAAGACGGAAAGAAAGGGATTGGGGCTGCACGCTGTCTGCGGCTGGCAGTCAGGAAAGGAGGACAATAGACAATAGGTGCAGGAGTTGGCCATTCTGCCCTTGGAGCCTGCACCACCATTCAATATGATCATGGCTGATCATCCTTAATCAGTATCCTGTTCCTGCCTTATCTCCATAAGCCTTGATTCCACTATCCTTGAGAGCTCTGTCCAACTCTTTCTTCAATGAATCCAGAGACTGGGCCTCCACTGCCCTCTGGGGCAGAGCATTCCACACAGCCACCACTCTCTGGGTGAAGACGTTTCTCCTCATCTCTGTCCTAAACGGTCTACCCCGTATTTTTAAGCTGTGTCCTCTGTTTCGGCACTCACGTTTCCTGCCGCCAGAGTGTCCAATCCTTTGATAATCTTATATGTCTCAACCAGATCCCCTCTCAGTCTTCTAAACTCAAGGTTACACAAGCCCAGTCGCTCCAGTCTTTCAGTGTAAGGTAATCCCGCCATTCCAGGAATTGACCTCGTCAACCTACGCTGCACTCCCTCAATAGCCAGAATGTCTCTCCTCAAATTTGGAGACCAGAACTGCACACAGTACTCCAGGTGTGGTCTCACCAGGGCCCTGTACACCTGCAGAAGAACCTCTTTGCTTCTGTACTCAATCCCTCTTGTTTTGAAGGCCAGCATACTATTAGCCTCCTTCACTACCTGCTGTACCTGCATGCTTACCTTCATTGAGCGGTGTACAAGAACCCCCAGATCTCTCTGTACTGTCCCTTGACCGAAATTGATTCCATTTAGGTAGTAATCTGCCTTCCTGTTCTTGCCACCAAAGTGGATAAGCATCCATTTATCCACATTAAAGTGCATCTGCCATGCATCTGACCACTCACCTAACTTGTCCAAGTCACCCGGTAATCTCCTAACATCCTCATCACATTTCACCCTGCCACCCAGCTCAGTATCATCAGCAAATTTGCTAATGTTATTGCTAATAGCATCTTCTATATCATGAACATATATTGTAAAAAGCTGCGGTCCCAGTACTGATCCCTGCGGTACCCCACTGGTCACTGCCTGCCATTCCGAAATGGAGGCGTGGAGGAGTGTGGAAGGATGAGAGAATGCAGGCTGCAGCCCTATGAAGCAGGGGGAGGTTTTGCAGTTGGCCTGTGTGGGGATGTGGGAGACGACAGGAGCCTGGTGGGCAAGGGCTAGCTGGAGGGAGGGAGGGAGTGAGGGAGGGAAGCACGCACAGAGGAGAAAGAGCAAAGAGAAAAGAGAGAAAAAAAAAACAAAGGGGATCAAGAGAAAGAGCAGCAAAGAAAATGTGGCTGGCCAGCACGCCTTGAAGTGGGGAGAAAAGGCAGGAGCCAGCACCTACGGCCATACTAGTCTGAAAACGCCCGATCTCGTCTGGTCTCGGAAGCTAAGCAGACTCAGGCCTGGTTAGTACTTGGATGGGAGACCGCCTGGGAATACCAGGTGCAGTAGGCTTTTTCCGCCAGCAGGGGCTGCTCAAGTCACCCCTCTGCACTCGTGTTGGGCCACGCACGCAATGCAGCGACAGGTTATTTTTGCTGCCGCTGTGCCTGGCATCAGTCTCCTGCAGGCAGGAGACAGGGAGGGGAGGAGAGCGGAGCGCTGCCAAAATCAGCAAGAAAGAGGGAAAGAAAGGGATTGGGGCTGCACGCTGTCTGCGGCTGGCAGTCAGGAAAGGAGGACAATAGACAATAGGTGCAGGAGTTGGCCATTCTGCCCTTGGAGCCTGCACCACCATTCAATATGATCATGGCTGATCATCCTTAATCAGTATCCTGTTCCTGCCTTATCTCCATAAGCCTTGATTCCACTATCCTTGAGAGCTCTGTCCAACTCTTTCTTCAATGAATCCAGAGACTGGGCCTCCACTGCCCTCTGGGGCAGAGCATTCCACACAGCCACCACTCTCTGGGTGAAGACGTTTCTCCTCATCTCTGTCCTAAACGGTCTACCCCGTATTTTTAAGCTGTGTCCCCTGTTTCGGCACTCACGTTTCCTGCCGCCAGAGTGTCCAATCCTTTGATAATCTTATATGTCTCAACCAGATCCCCTCTCAGTCTTCTAAACTCAAGGGTACACAAGCCCAGTCGCTCCAGTCTTTCAGTGTAAGGTAATCCCGCCATTCCAGGAATTGACCTCGTCAACCTACGCTGCACTCCCTCAATAGCCAGAATGTCTCTCCTCAAATTTGGAGACCAGAACTGCACACAGTACTCCAGGTGTGGTCTCACCAGGGCCCTGTACACCTGCAGAAGAACCTCTTTGCTTCTGTACTCAATCCCTCTTGTTATGAAGGCCAGCATGCTATTAGCCTTCTTCACTACCTGCTGTACCTGCATGCTTACCTTCATTGAGCGGTGTACAAGAACCCCCAGATCTCTCTGTACTGTCCCTTGACCGAAATTGATTCCATTTAGGTAGTAATCTGCCTTCCTGTTCTTGCCACCAAAGTGGATAAGCATCCATTTATCCACATTAAAGTGCATCTGCCATGCATCTGACCACTCACCTAACTTGTCCAGGTCACCCGGTAATCTCCTAACATCCTCATCACATTTCACCCTGCCACCCAGCTCAGTATCATCAGCAAATTTGCTAATGTTATTGCTAATAGCATCTTCTATATCATGAACATATATTGTAAAAAGCTGCGGTCCCAGTACTGATCCCTGCGGTACCCCACTGGTCACTGCCTGCCATTCCGAAATGGAGGCGTGGAGGAGTGTGGAAGGATGAGAGAATGCAGGCTGCAGCCCTATGAAGCAGGGGGAGGTTTTGCAGTTGGCCTGTGTGGGGATGTGGGAGACGACAGGAGCCTGGTGGGCAAGGGCTAGCTGGAGGGAGGGAGGGAGGGAAGCACGCACGGAGGAGAAAGAGCAAAGAGAAAAGAGAGAAAAAAAAAACAAAGGGGATCAAGAGAAAGAGCAGCAAAGAAAATGTGGCTGGCCAGCACGCCTTGAAGTGGGGAGAAAAGGCAAGGGCCAGCGCCTACGGCCATACTAGTCTGAAAACGCCCGATCTCGTCTGATCTTGGAAGCTAAGCAGACTCAGGCCTGGTTAGTACTTGGATGGGAGACCGCCTGGGAATACCAGGTGCAGTAGGCTTTTTCCGCCAGCAGGGGCTGCTCAAGTCACCCCTCTGCACTCGTGTTGGGCCACGCACGCAATGCAGCGACAGGTTATTTTTGCTGCCGCTGTGCCTGGCATCAGTCTCCTGCAGGCAGGAGACAGGGAGGGGAGGAGAGCGGAGCGCTGCCAAAATCAGCAAGAAAGACGGAAAGAAAGGGATTGGGGCTGCACGCTGTCTGCGGCTGGCAGTCAGGAAAGGAGGACAATAGACAATAGGTGCAGGAGTTGGCCATTCTGCCCTTGGAGCCTGCACCACCATTCAATATGATCATGGCTGATCATCCTTAATCAGTATCCTGTTCCTGCCTTATCTCCATAAGCCTTGATTCCACTATCCTTGAGAGCTCTGTCCAACTCTTTCTTCAATGAATCCAGAGACTGGGCCTCCACTGCCCTCTGGGGCAGAGCATTCCACACAGCCACCACTCTCTGGGTGAAGACATTTCTCCTCATCTCTGTCCTAAACGGTCTACCCCGTATTTTTAAGCTGTGTCCCCTGTTTCGGCACTCACGTTTCCTGCCGCCAGAGTGTCCAATCCTTTGATAATCTTATATGTCTCAACCAGATCCCCTCTCAGTCTTCTAAACTCAAGGGTACACAAGCCCAGTCGCTCCAGTCTTTCAGTGTAAGGTAATCCCGCCATTCCAGGAATTGACCTCGTCAACCTACGCTGCACTCCCTCAATAGCCAGAATGTCTCTCCTCAAATTTGGAGACCAGAACTGCACACAGTACTCCAGGTGTGGTCTCACCAGGGCCCTGTACACCTGCAGAAGAACCTCTTTGCTTCTGTACTCAATCCCTCTTGTTATGAAGGCCAGCATGCTATTAGCCTTCTTCACTACCTGCTGTACCTGCATGCTTACCTTCATTGAGCGGTGTACAAGAACCCCCAGATCTCTCTGTACTGTCCCTTGACCGAAATTGATTCCATTTAGGTAGTAATCTGCCTTCCTGTTCTTGCCACCAAAGTGGATAAGCATCCATTTATCCACATTAAAGTGCATCTGCCATGCATCTGACCACTCACCTAACTTGTCCAGGTCACCCGGTAATCTCCTAACATCCTCATCACATTTCACCCTGCCACCCAGCTCAGTATCATCAGCAAATTTGCTAATGTTATTGCTAATAGCATCTTCTATATCATGAACATATATTGTAAAAAGCTGCGGTCCCAGTACTGATCCCTGCGGTACCCCACTGGTCACTGCCTGCCATTCCGAAATGGAGGCGTGGAGGAGTGTGGAAGGATGAGAGAATGCAGGCTGCAGCCCTATGAAGCAGGGGGAGGTTTTGCAGTTGGCCTGTGTGGGGATGTGGGAGACGACAGGAGCCTGGTGGGCAAGGGCTAGCTGGAGGGAGGGAGGGAGGGAGGGAAGCACGCACGGAGGAGAAAGAGCAAAGAGAAAAGAGAGAAAAAAAAAACAAAGGGGATCAAGAGAAAGAGCAGCAAAGAAAATGTGGCTGGCCAGCACGCCTTGAAGTGGGGAGAAAAGGCAAGGGCCAGCGCCTACGGCCATACTAGTCTGAAAACGCCCGATCTCGTCTGATCTTGGAAGCTAAGCAGACTCAGGCCTGGTTAGTACTTGGATGGGAGACCGCCTGGGAATACCAGGTGCAGTAGGCTTTTTCCGCCAGCAGGGGCTGCTCAAGTCACCCCTCTGCACTCGTGTTGGGCCACGCACGCAATGCAGCGACAGGTTATTTTTGCTGCCGCTGTGCCTGGCATCAGTCTCCTGCAGGCAGGAGACAGGGAGGGGAGGAGAGCGGAGCGCTGCCAAAATCAGCAAGAAAGACGGAAAGAAAGGGATTGGGGCTGCACGCTGTCTGCGGCTGGCAGTCAGGAAAGGAGGACAATAGACAATAGGTGCAGGAGTTGGCCATTCTGCCCTTGGAGCCTGCACCACCATTCAATATGATCATGGCTGATCATCCTTAATCGGTATCCTGTTCCTGCCTTATCTCCATAAGCCTTGATTCCACTATCCTTGAGAGCTCTGTCCAACTCTTTCTTCAATGAATCCAGAGACTGGGCCTCCACTGCCCTCTGGGGCAGAGCATTCCACACAGCCACCACTCTCTGGGTGAAGACGTTTCTCCTCATCTCTGTCCTAAACGGTCTACCCCGTATTTTTAAGCTGTGTCCTCTGTTTCGGCACTCACGTTTCCTGCCGCCAGAGTGTCCAATCCTTTGATAATCTTATATGTCTCAACCAGATCCCCTCTCAGTCTTCTAAACTCAAGGGTACACAAGCCCAGTCGCTCCAGTCTTTCAGTGTAAGGTAATCCCGCCATTCCAGGAATTGACCTCGTCAACCTACGCTGCACTCCCTCAATAGCCAGAATGTCTCTCCTCAAATTTGGAGACCAGAACTGCACACAGTACTCCAGGTGTGGTCTCACCAGGGCCCTGTACACCTGCAGAAGAACCTCTTTGCTTCTGTACTCAATCCCTCTTGTTATGAAGGCCAGCATGCTATTAGCCTTCTTCACTACCTGCTGTACCTGCATGCTTACCTTCATTGAGCGGTGTACAAGAACCCCCAGATCTCTCTGTACTGTCCCTTGACCGAAATTGATTCCATTTAGGTAGTAATCTGCCTTCCTGTTCTTGCCACCAAAGTGGATAAGCATCCATTTATCCACATTAAAGTGCATCTGCCATGCATCTGACCACTCACCTAACTTGTCCAGGTCACCCGGTAATCTCCTAACATCCTCATCACATTTCACCCTGCCACCCAGCTCAGTATCATCAGCAAATTTGCTAATGTTATTGCTAATAGCATCTTCTATATCATGAACATATATTGTAAAAAGCTGCGGTCCCAGTACTGATCCCTGCGGTACCCCACTGGTCACTGCCTGCCATTCCGAAATGGAGGCGTGGAGGAGTGTGGAAGGATGAGAGAATGCAGGCTGCAGCCCTATGAAGCAGGGGGAGGTTTTGCAGTTGGCCTGTGTGGGGATGTGGGAGACGACAGGAGCCTGGTGGGCAAGGGCTAGCTGGAGGGAGGGAGGGAGGGAAGCACGCACGGAGGAGAAAGAGCAAAGAGAAAAGAGAGAAAAAAAAACAAAGGGGATCAAGAGAAAGAGCAGCAAAGAAAATGTGGCTGGCCAGCACGCCTTGAAGTGGGGAGAAAAGGCAGGGGCCAGCGCCTACGGCCATACTAGTCTGCGAACGCCCGATCTCGTCTGATCTCGGAAGCTAAGCAGACTCAGGCCTGGTTAGTACTTGGATGGGAGGCCGCCTGGGAATACCAGGTGCAGTCGGCTTTTTCCGCCAGCAGGGGCTGCTCAAGTCACCCCTCTGCACTCGTGTTGGGCCATGCACGCAATGCAGCGACAGGTTATTTTTGCTGCCGCTGTGCCTGGCATCAGTCTCCTGCAGGCAGGAGACAGGGAGGGGAGGAGAGCGGAGCGCTGCCAAAATCAGCAAGAAAGACGGAAAGAAAGGGATTGGGGCTGCACGCTGTCTGCGGCTGGCAGTCAGGAAAGGAGGACAATAGACAATAGGTGCAGGAGTTGGCCATTCTGCCCTTGGAGCCTGCACCACCATTCAATATGATCATGGCTGATCATCCTTAATCAGTATCCTGTTCCTGCCTTATCTCCATAAGCCTTGATTCCACTATCCTTGAGAGCTCTGTCCAACTCTTTCTTCAATGAATCCAGAGACTGGGCCTCCACTGCCCTCTGGGGCAGAGCATTCCACACAGCCACCACTCTCTGGGTGAAGACGTTTCTCCTCATCTCTGTCCTAAACGGTCTACCCCGTATTTTTAAGCTGTGTCCCCTGTTTCGGCACTCACGTTTCCTGCCGCCAGAGTGTCCAATCCTTTGATAATCTTATATGTCTCAACCAGATCCCCTCTCAGTCTTCTAAACTCAAGGGTACACAAGCCCAGTCGCTCCAGTCTTTCAGTGTAAGGTAATCCCGCCATTCCAGGAATTGACCTCGTCAACCTACGCTGCACTCCCTCAATAGCCAGAATGTCTCTCCTCAAATTTGGAGACCAGAACTGCACACAGTACTCCAGGTGTGGTCTCACCAGGGCCCTGTACACCTGCAGAAGAACCTCTTTGCTTCTGTACTCAATCCCTCTTGTTATGAAGGCCAGCATGCTATTAGCCTTCTTCACTACCTGCTGTACCTGCATGCTTACCTTCACTGAGCGGTGTACAAGAACCCCCAGATCTCTCTGTACTGTCCCTTGACCGAAATTGATTCCATTTAGGTAGTAATCTGCCTTCCTGTTCTTGCCACCAAAGTGGATAAGCATCCATTTATCCACATTAAAGTGCATCTGCCATGCATCTGACCACTCACCTAACTTGTCCAGGTCACCCGGTAATCTCCTAACATCCTCATCACATTTCACCCTGCCACCCAGCTCAGTATCATCAGCAAATTTGCTAATGTTATTGCTAATAGCATCTTCTATATCATGAACATATATTGTAAAAAGCTGCGGTCCCAGTACTGATCCCTGCGGTACCCCACTGGTCACTGCCTGCCATTCCGAAATGGAGGCGTGGAGGAGTGTGGAAGGATGAGAGAATGCAGGCTGCAGCCCTATGAAGCAGGGGGAGGTTTTGCAGTTGGCCTGTGTGGGGATGTGGGAGACGACAGGAGCCTGGTGGGCAAGGGCTAGCTGGAGGGAGGGAGGGAGGGAAGCACGCACGGAGGAGAAAGAGCAAAGAGAAAAGAGAGAAAAAAAAACAAAGGGGATCAAGAGAAAGAGCAGCAAAGAAAATGTGGCTGGCCAGCACGCCTTGAAGTGGGGAGAAAAGGCAGGGGCCAGCGCCTACGGCCATACTAGTCTGCGAACGCCCGATCTCGTCTGATCTCGGAAGCTAAGCAGACTCAGGCCTGGTTAGTACTTGGATGGGAGGCCGCCTGGGAATACCAGGTGCAGTCGGCTTTTTCCGCCAGCAGGGGCTGCTCAAGTCACCCCTCTGCACTCGTGTTGGGCCATGCACGCAATGCAGCGACAGGTTATTTTTGCTGCCGCTGTGCCTGGCATCAGTCTCCTGCAGGCAGGAGACAGGGAGGGGAGGAGAGCGGAGCGCTGCCAAAATCAGCAAGAAAGACGGAAAGAAAGGGATTGGGGCTGCACGCTGTCTGCGGCTGGCAGTCAGGAAAGGAGGACAATAGACAATAGGTGCAGGAGTTGGCCATTCTGCCCTTGGAGCCTGCACCACCATTCAATATGATCATGGCTGATCATCCTTAATCAGTATCCTGTTCCTGCCTTATCTCCATAAGCCTTGATTCCACTATCCTTGAGAGCTCTGTCCAACTCTTTCTTCAATGAATCCAGAGACTGGGCCTCCACTGCCCTCTGGGGCAGAGCATTCCACACAGCCACCACTCTCTGGGTGAAGACGTTTCTCCTCATCTCTGTCCTAAACGGTCTACCCCGTATTTTTAAGCTGTGTCCCCTGTTTCGGCACTCACGTTTCCTGCCGCCAGAGTGTCCAATCCTTTGATAATCTTATATGTCTCAACCAGATCCCCTCTCAGTCTTCTAAACTCAAGGGTACACAAGCCCAGTCGCTCCAGTCTTTCAGTGTAAGGTAATCCCGCCATTCCAGGAATTGACCTCGTCAACCTACGCTGCACTCCCTCAATAGCCAGAATGTCTCTCCTCAAATTTGGAGACCAGAACTGCACACAGTACTCCAGGTGTGGTCTCACCAGGGCCCTGTACACCTGCAGAAGAACCTCTTTGCTTCTGTACTCAATCCCTCTTGTTATGAAGGCCAGCATGCTATTAGCCTTCTTCACTACCTGCTGTACCTGCATGCTTACCTTCACTGAGCGGTGTACAAGAACCCCCAGATCTCTCTGTACTGTCCCTTGACCGAAATTGATTCCATTTAGGTAGTAATCTGCCTTCCTGTTCTTGCCACCAAAGTGGATAAGCATCCATTTATCCACATTAAAGTGCATCTGCCATGCATCTGACCACTCACCTAACTTGTCCAGGTCACCCGGTAATCTCCTAACATCCTCATCACATTTCACCCTGCCACCCAGCTCAGTATCATCAGCAAATTTGCTAATGTTATTGCTAATAGCATCTTCTATATCATGAACATATATTGTAAAAAGCTGCGGTCCCAGTACTGATCCCTGCGGTACCCCACTGGTCACTGCCTGCCATTCCGAAATGGAGGCGTGGAGGAGTGTGGAAGGATGAGAGAATGCAGGCTGCAGCCCTATGAAGCAGGGGGAGGTTTTGCAGTTGGCCTGTGTGGGGATGTGGGAGACGACAGGAGCCTGGTGGGCAAGGGCTAGCTGGAGGGAGGGAGGGAGGGAAGCACGCACGGAGGAGAAAGAGCAAAGAGAAAAGAGAGAAAAAAAAAACAAAGGGGATCAAGAGAAAGAGCAGCAAAGAAAATGTGGCTGGCCAGCACGCCTTGAAGTGGGGAGAAAAGGCGGAAGCCAGCGCCTACGGCCAAAATAGTCTGAAAACGCGTGATCTCGTCTGGTCTCGGAAGCTAAGCAGACTCAGGCCTGGTTAGTACTTGGATGGGAGACTTCTTGGGAATACCAGGTGCAGTAGGCTTTTTCCGCCAGCAGGGGCTGCTCAAGTCACCCCTCTGCACTCGTGTTGGGCCACGCACGCAATGCATCGACAGGTTATTTTTGCTGCCGCTGTGCCTGGCATCAGTCTCCTGGAGACAGGGAGGGGAGGAGAGCGGAGCGCTGCCCAAATCAGCAAGAAAGACGGAAAGAAAGGGATTGGGGCTGCACGCTGTCTGCGGCTGGCAGTCAGGAAAGGAGGACAATAGACAATAGGTGCAGGAGTTGGCCATTCTGCCCTTGGAGCCTGCACCACCATTCAATATGATCATGGCTGATCATCCTTAATCAGTATCCTGTTCCTGCCTTATCTCCATAAGCCTT
The DNA here is from genome assembly GCF_047496795.1 of Chiloscyllium punctatum. Classification (NCBI taxonomy): domain Eukaryota; kingdom Metazoa; phylum Chordata; class Chondrichthyes; order Orectolobiformes; family Hemiscylliidae; genus Chiloscyllium; species Chiloscyllium punctatum. The sequence continues at coordinate 25,618,297 of NC_092741.1, read as the reverse complement.
GATTCCACTATCCTTGAGAGCTCTGTCCAACTCTTTCTTCAATGAATCCAGAGACTGGGCCTCCACTGCCCTCTGGGGCAGAGCATTCCACACAGCCACCACTCTCTGGGTGAAGACGTTTCTCCTCATCTCTGTCCTAAACGGTCTACCCCGTATTTTTAAGCTGTGTCCTCTGTTTCGGCACTCACGTTTCCTGCCGCCAGAGTGTCCAATCCTTTGATAATCTTATATGTCTCAACCAGATCCCCTCTCAGTCTTCTAAACTCAAGGGTACACAAGCCCAGTCGCTCCAGTCTTTCAGTGTAAGGTAATCCCGCCATTCCAGGAATTGACCTCGTCAACCTACGCTGCACTCCCTCAATAGCCAGAATGTCTCTCCTCAAATTTGGAGACCAGAACTGCACACAGTACTCCAGGTGTGGTCTCACCAGGGCCCTGTACACCTGCAGAAGAACCTCTTTGCTTCTGTACTCAATCCCTCTTGTTATGAAGGCCAGCATGCTATTAGCCTTCTTCACTTCTTGCTGTACCTGCATGCTTACCTTCATTGAGCGGTGTACAAGAACCCCCAGATCTCTCTGTACTGTCCCTTGACCGAAATTGATTCCATTTAGGTAGTAATCTGCCTTCCTGTTCTTGCCACCAAAGTGGATAAGCATCCATTTATTCACATTAAAGTGCATCTGCCATGCATCTGACCACTCACCTAACTTGTCCAGGTCACCCGGTAATCTCCTAACATCCTCATCACATTTCACCCTGCCACCCAGCTCAGTATCATCAGCAAATTTGCTAATGTTATTGCTAATAGCATCTTCTATATCATGAACATATATTGTAAAAAGCTGCGGTCCCAGTACTGATCCCTGCGGTACCCCACTGGTCACTGCCTGCCATTCCGAAATGGAGGCGTGGAGGAGTGTGGAAGGATGAGAGAATGCAGGCTGCAGCCCTATGAAGCAGGGGGAGGTTTTGCAGTTGGCCTGTGTGGGGATGTGGGAGACGACAGGAGCGTGGTGGGCAAGGGCTAGCTGGAGGGAGGGAGGGAGGGAAGCACGCACGGAGGAGAAAGAGCAAAGAGAAAAGAGAGAAAAAAAAACAAAGGGGATCAAGAGAAAGAGCAGCAAAGAAAATGTGGCTGGCCAGCACGCCTTGAAGTGGGGAGAAAAGGCAGGGGCCAGCGCCTACGGCCATACTAGTCTGCGAATGCCCGATCTCGTCTGATCTCGGAAGCTAAGCAGACTCAGGCCTGGTTAGTACTTGGATGGGAGGCCGCCTGGGAATACCAGGTGCAGTCGGCTTTTTCCGCCAGCAGGGGCTGCTCAAGTCACCCCTCTGCACTCGTGTTGGGCCACGCACGCAATGCAGCGACAGGTTATTTTTGCTGCCGCTGTGCCTGGCATCAGTCTCCTGCAGGCAGGAGACAGGGAGGGGAGGAGAGCGGAGCGCTGCCAAAATCAGCAAGAAAGACGGAAAGAAAGGGATTGGGGCTGCACGCTGTCTGCGGCTGGCAGTCAGGAAAGGAGGACAATAGACAATAGGTGCAGGAGTTGGCCATTCTGCCCTTGGAGCCTGCACCACCATTCAATATGATCATGGCTGATCATCCTTAATCAGTATCCTGTTCCTGCCTTATCTCCATAAGCCTTGATTCCACTATCCTTGAGAGCTCTGTCCAACTCTTTCTTCAATGAATCCAGAGACTGGGCCTCCACTGCCCTCTGGGGCAGAGCATTCCACACAGCCACCACTCTCTGGGTGAAGACGTTTCTCCTCATCTCTGTCCTAAACGGTCTACCCCGTATTTTTAAGCTGTGTCCCCTGTTTCGGCACTCACGTTTCCTGCCGCCAGAGTGTCCAATCCTTTGATAATCTTATATGTCTCAACCAGATCCCCTCTCAGTCTTCTAAACTCAAGGGTACACAAGCCCAGTCGCTCCAGTCTTTCAGTGTAAGGTAATCCCGCCATTCCAGGAATTGACCTCGTCAACCTACGCTGCACTCCCTCAATAGCCAGAATGTCTCTCCTCAAATTTGGAGACCAGAACTGCACACAGTACTCCAGGTGTGGTCTCACCAGGGCCCTGTACACCTGCAGAAGAACCTCTTTGCTTCTGTACTCAATCCCTCTTGTTATGAAGGCCAGCATGCTATTAGCCTTCTTCACTACCTGCTGTACCTGCATGCTTACCTTCATTGAGCGATGTACAAGAACCCCCAGATCTCTCTGTACTGTCCCTTGACCGAAATTGATTCCATTTAGGTAGTAATCTGCCTTCCTGTTCTTGCCACCAAAGTGGATAAGCATCCATTTATCCACATTAAAGTGCATCTGCCATGCATCTGACCACTCACCTAACTTGTCCAGGTCACCCGGTAATCTCCTAACATCCTCATCACATTTCACCCTGCCACCCAGCTCAGTATCATCAGCAAATTTGCTAATGTTATTGCTAATAGCATCTTCTATATCATGAACATATATTGTAAAAAGCTGCGGTCCCAGTACTGATCCCTGCGGTACCCCACTAGTCACTGCCTGCCATTCCGAAATGGAGGCGTGGAGGAGTGTGGAAGGATGAGAGAATGCAGGCTGCAGCCCTATGAAGCAGGGGGAGGTTTTGCAGTTGGCCTGTGTGGGGATGTGGGAGACGACAGGAGCCTGGTGGGCAAGGGCTATCTGGAGGGAGTGAGGGAGGGAGTGAAGCACGCACGGAGGAGAAAGAGCAAAGAGAAAAGAGAGAAAAAAAAAACAAAGGGGATCAAGAGAAAGAGCAGCAAAGAAAATGTGGCTGGCCAGCACGCCTTGAAGTGGGGAGAAAAGGCACGGGCCAGCGCCTGCAGCCATACTAGTCTGAAAACACCCGATCTCGTCTGATCTCGGAAGCTAAGCAGACTCAGGCCTGGTTAGTACTTGGATGGGAGACCGCCTGGGAATACCAGGTGCAGTAGGCTTTTTCCGCCAGCAGGGGCTGCTCAAGTCACCCCTCTGCACTCGTGTTGGGCCACGCACGCAATGCAGCGACAGGTTATTTTTGCTGCCGCTGTGCCTGGCATCAGTCTCCTGGAGACAGGGAGGGGAGGAGAGCGGAGCGCTGCCAAAATCAGCAAGAAAGACGGAAAGAAAGGGATTGGGGCTGCACGCTGTCTGCGGCTGGCAGTCAGGAAAGGAGGACAATAGACAATAGGTGCAGGAGTTGGCCATTCTGCCCTTGGAGCCTGCACCACCATTCAATATGATCATGGCTGATCATCCTTAATCAGTATCCTGTTCCTGCCTTATCTCCATAAGCCTTGATTCCACTATCCTTGAGAGCTCTGTCCAACTCTTTCTTCAATGAATCCAGAGACTGGGCCTCCACTGCCCTCTGGGGCAGAGCATTCCACACAGCCACCACTCTCTGGGTGAAGACGTTTCTCCTCATCTCTGTCCTAAACGGTCTCCCCCGAATTTTTAAGCTGTGTCCTCTGTTTCGGCACTCACGTTTCCTGCCGCCAGAGTGTCCAATCCTTTGATAATCTTATATGTCTCAACCAGATCCCCTCTCAGTCTTCTAAACTCAAGGGTACACAAGCCCAGTCGCTCCAGTCTTTCAGTGTAAGGTAATCCCGCCATTCCAGGAATTGAACTCGTCAACCTACGCTGCACTCCCTCAATAGCCAGAATGTCTCTCCTCAAATTTGGAGACCAGAACTGCACACAGTACTCCAGGTGTGGTCTCACCAGGGCCCTGTACACCTGCAGAAGAACCTCTTTGCTTCTGTACTCAATCCCTCTTGTTATGAAGGCCAGCATGCTATTAGCCTTCTTCACTACCTGCTGTACCTGCATGCTTACCTTCATTGAGCGGTGTACAAGAACCCCCAGATCTCTCTGTACTGTCCCTTGACCGAAATTGATTCCATTTAGGTAGTAATCTGCCTTCCTGTTCTTGCCACCAAAGTGGATAAGCATCCATTTATTCACATTAAAGTGCATCTGCCATGCATCTGACCACTCACCTAACTTGTCCAGGTCACCCGGTAATCTCCTAACATCCTCATCACATTTCACCCTGCCACCCAGCTCAGTATCATCAGCAAATTTGCTAATGTTATTGCTAATAGCATCTTCTGTATCATGAACATATATTGTAAAAAGCTGCGGTCCCAGTACTGATCCCTGCGGTACCCCACTGGTCACTGCCTGCCATTCCGAAATGGAGGCGTGGAGGAGTGTGGAAGGATGACAGAATGCAGGCTGCAGCCCTATGAAGCAGGGGGAGGTTTTGCAGTTGGCCTGTGTGGGGATGTGGGAGACGACAGGAGCGTGGTGGGCAAGGGCTAGCTGGAGGGAGGGAGGGAGGGAAGCACGCACGGAGGAGAAAGAGCAAAGAGAAAAGAGAGAAAAAAAAACAAAGGGGATCAAGAGAAAGAGCAGCAAAGAAAATGTGGCTGGCCAGCACGCCTTGAAGTGGGGAGAAAAGGCAGGGGCCAGCGCCTACGGCCATACTAGTCTGAAAACGCCCGATCTCGTCTGATCTCGGAAGCTAAGCAGACTCAGGCCTGGTTAGTACTTGGATGGGAGGCCGCCTGGGAATACCTGGTGCAGTAGGCTTTTTCCGCCAGCAGGGGCTGCTCAAGTCACCCCTCTGCACTCGTGTTGGGCCACGCACGCAATGCAGCGACAGGTTATTTTTGCTGCCGCTGTGCCTGGCATCAGTCTCCTGGAGACAGGGAGGGGAGGAGAGCGGAGCGCTGCCAAAATCAGCAAGAAAGACGGAAAGAAAGGGATTGGGGCTGCACGCTGTCTGCGGCTGGCAGTCAGGAAAGGAGGACAATAGACAATAGGTGCAGGAGTTGGCCATTCTGCCCTTGGAGCCTGCACCACCATTCAATATGATCATGGCTGATCATCCTTAATCAGTATCCTGTTCCTGCCTTATCTCCATAAGCCTTGATTCCACTATCCTTGAGAGCTCTGTCCAACTCTTTCTTCAATGAATCCAGAGACTGGGCCTCCACTGCCCTCTGGGGCAGAGCATTCCACACAGCCACCACTCTCTGGGTGAAGACGTTTCTCCTCATCTCTGTCCTAAACGGTCTACCCCGTATTTTTAAGCTGTGTCCCCTGTTTCGGCACTCACGTTTCCTGCCGCCAGAGTGTCCAATCCTTTGATAATCTTATATGTCTCAACCAGATCCCCTCTCAGTCTTCTAAACTCAAGGGTACACAAGCCCAGTCGCTCCAGTCTTTCAGTGTAAGGTAATCCCGCCATTCCAGGAATTGACCTCGTCAACCTACGCTGCACTCCCTCAATAGCCAGAATGTCTCTCCTCAAATTTGGAGACCAGAACTGCACACAGTACTCCAGGTGTGGTCTCACCAGGGCCCTGTACACCTGCAGAAGAACCTCTTTGCTTCTGTACTCAATCCCTCTTGTTATGAAGGCCAGCATGCTATTAGCCTTCTTCACTACCTGCTGTACCTGCATGCTTACCTTCATTGAGCGGTGTACAAGAACCCCCAGATCTCTCTGTACTGTCCCTTGACCGAAATTGATTCCATTTAGGTAGTAATCTGCCTTCCTGTTCTTGCCACCAAAGTGGATAAGCATCCATTTATCCACATTAAAGTGCATCTGCCATGCATCTGACCACTCACCTAACTTGTCCAGGTCACCCGGTAATCTCCTAACATCCTCATCACATTTCACCCTGCCACCCAGCTCAGTATCATCAGCAAATTTGCTAATGTTATTGCTAATAGCATCTTCTATATCATGAACATATATTGTAAAAAGCTGCGGTCCCAGTACTGATCCCTGCGGTACCCCACTGGTCACTGCCTGCCATTCCGAAATGGAGGCGTGGAGGAGTGTGGAAGGATGAGAGAATGCAGGCTGCAGCCCTATGAAGCAGGGGGAGGTTTTGCAGTTGGCCTGTGTGGGGATGTGGGAGACGACAGGAGCCTGGTGGGCAAGGGCTAGCTGGAGGGAGGGAGGGAGGGAAGCACGCACGGAGGAGAAAGAGCAAAGAGAAAAGAGAGAAAAAAAAAACAAAGGGGATCAAGAGAAAGAGCAGCAAAGAAAATGTGGCTGGCCAGCACGCCTTGAAGTGGGGAGAAAAGGCAAGGGCCAGCGCCTACGGCCATACTAGTCTGAAAACGCCCGATCTCGTCTGATCTTGGAAGCTAAGCAGACTCAGGCCTGGTTAGTACTTGGATGGGAGACTGCCTGGGAATACCAGGTGCAGTAGGCTTTTTCCGCCAGCAGGGGCTGCTCAAGTCACCCCTCTGCACTCGTGTTGGGCCACGCACGCAATGCAGCGACAGGTTATTTTTGCTGCCGCTGTGCCTGGCATCAGTCTCCTGCAGGCAGGAGACAGGGAGGGGAGGAGAGCGGAGCGCTGCCAAAATCAGCAAGAAAGACGGAAAGAAAGGGATTGGGGCTGCACGCTGTCTGCGGCTGGCAGTCAGGAAAGGAGGACAATAGACAATAGGTGCAGGAGTTGGCCATTCTGCCCTTGGAGCCTGCACCACCATTCAATATGATCATGGCTGATCATCCTTAATCAGTATCCTGTTCCTGCCTTATCTCCATAAGCCTTGATTCCACTATCCTTGAGAGCTCTGTCCAACTCTTTCTTCAATGAATCCAGAGACTGGGCCTCCACTGCCCTCTGGGGCAGAGCATTCCACACAGCCACCACTCTCTGGGTGAAGACGTTTCTCCTCATCTCTGTCCTAAACGGTCTACCCCGTATTTTTAAGCTGTGTCCCCTGTTTCGGCACTCACGTTTCCTGCCGCCAGAGTGTCCGATCCTTTGATAATCTTATATGTCTCAACCAGATCCCCTCTCAGTCTTCTAAACTCAAGGGTACACAAGCCCAGTCGCTCCAGTCTTTCAGTGTAAGGTAATCCCGCCATTCCAGGAATTGACCTCGTCAACCTACGCTGCACTCCCTCAATAGCCAGAATGTCTCTCCTCAAATTTGGAGACCAGAACTGCACACAGTACTCCAGGTGTGGTCTCACCAGGGCCCTGTACACCTGCAGAAGAACCTCTTTGCTTCTGTACTCAATCCCTCTTGTTATGAAGGCCAGCATGCTATTAGCCTTCTTCACTACCTGCTGTACCTGCATGCTTACCTTCATTGAGCGGTGTACAAGAACCCCCAGATCTCTCTGTACTGTCCCTTGACCGAAATTGATTCCATTTAGGTAGTAATCTGCCTTCCTGTTCTTGCCACCAAAGTGGATAAGCATCCATTTATCCACATTAAAGTGCATCTGCCATGCATCTGACCACTCACCTAACTTGTCCAGGTCACCCGGTAATCTCCTAACATCCTCATCACATTTCACCCTGCCACCCAGCTCAGTATCATCAGCAAATTTGCTAATGTTATTGCTAATAGCATCTTCTATATCATGAACATATATTGTAAAAAGCTGCGGTCCCAGTACTGATCCCTGCGGTACCCCACTGGTCACTGCCTGCCATTCCGAAATGGAGGCGTGGAGGAGTGTGGAAGGATGAGAGAATGCAGGCTGCAGCCCTATGAAGCAGGGGGAGGTTTTGCAGTTGGCCTGTGTGGGGATGTGGGAGACGACAGGAGCCTGGTGGGCAAGGGCTAGCTGGAGGGAGGGAGGGAGGGAAGCACGCACGGAGGAGAAAGAGCAAAGAGAAAAGAGAGAAAAAAAAAACAAAGGGGATCAAGAGAAAGAGCAGCAAAGAAAATGTGGCTGGCCAGCACGCCTTGAAGTGGGGAGAAAAGGCAAGGGCCAGCGCCTACGGCCATACTAGTCTGAAAACGCCTGATCTCGTCTGATCTTGGAAGCTAAGCAGACTCAGGCCTGGTTAGTACTTGGGTGGGAGACCGCCTGGGAATACCAGGTGCAGTAGGCTTTTTCCGCCAGCAGGGGCTGCTCAAGTCACCCCTCTGCACTCGTGTTGGGCCACGCACGCAATGCAGCGACAGGTTATTTTTGCTGCCGCTGTGCCTGGCATCAGTCTCCTGCAGGCAGGAGACAGGGAGGGGAGGAGAGCGGAGCGCTGCCAAAATCAGCAAGAAAGACGGAAAGAAAGGGATTGGGGCTGCACGCTGTCTGCGGCTGGCAGTCAGGAAAGGAGGACAATAGACAATAGGTGCAGGAGTTGGCCATTCTGCCCTTGGAGCCTGCACCACCATTCAATATGATCATGGCTGATCATCCTTAATCAGTATCCTGTTCCTGCCTTATCTCCATAAGCCTTGATTCCACTATCCTTGAGAGCTCTGTCCAACTCTTTCTTCAATGAATCCAGAGACTGGGCCTCCACTGCCCTCTGGGGCAGAGCATTCCACACAGCCACCACTCTCTGGGTGAAGACGTTTCTCCTCATCTCTGTCCTAAACGGTCTACCCCGTATTTTTAAGCTGTGTCCCCTGTTTCGGCACTCACGTTTCCTGCCGCCAGAGTGTCCAATCCTTTGATAATCTTATATGTCTCAACCAGATCCCCTCTCAGTCTTCTAAACTCAAGGGTACACAAGCCCAGTCGCTCCAGTCTTTCAGTGTAAGGTAATCCCGCCATTCCAGGAATTGACCTCGTCAACCTACGCTGCACTCCCTCAATAGCCAGAATGTCTCTCCTCAAATTTGGAGACCAGAACTGCACACAGTACTCCAGGTGTGGTCTCACCAGGGCCCTGTACACCTGCAGAAGAACCTCTTTGCTTCTGTACTCAATCCCTCTTGTTATGAAGGCCAGCATGCTATTAGCCTTCTTCACTACCTGCTGTACCTGCATGCTTACCTTCACTGAGCAGTGTACAAGAACCCCCAGATCTCTCTGTACTGTCCCTTGACCGAAATTGATTCCATTTAGGTAGTAATCTGCCTTCCTGTTCTTGCCACCAAAGTGGATAAGCATCCATTTATCCACATTAAAGTGCATCTGCCATGCATCTGACCACTCACCTAACTTGTCCAGGTCACCCGGTAATCTCCTAACATCCTCATCACATTTCACCCTGCCACCCAGCTCAGTATCATCAGCAAATTTGCTAATGTTATTGCTAATAGCATCTTCTATATCATGAACATATATTGTAAAAAGCTGCGGTCCCAGTACTGATCCCTGCGGTACCCCACTGGTCACTGCCTGCCATTCCGAAATGGAGGCGTGGAGGAGTGTGGAAGGATGAGAGAATGCAGGCTGCAGCCCTATGAAGCAGGGGGAGGTTTTGCAGTTGGCCTGTGTGGGGATGTGGGAGACGACAGGAGCCTGGTGGGCAAGGGCTAGCTGGAGGGAGGGAGGGAGGGAAGCACGCACGGAGGAGAAAGAGCAAAGAGAAAAGAGAGAAAAAAAAAACAAAGGGGATCAAGAGAAAGAGCAGCAAAGAAAATGTGGCTGGCCAGCACGCCTTGAAGTGGGGAGAAAAGGCAAGGGCCAGCGCCTACGGCCATACTAGTCTGAAAACGCCCGATCTCGTCTGATCTCGGAAGCTAAGCAGACTCAGGCCTGGTTAGTACTTGGATGGGAGACCGCCTGGGAATACCAGGTGCAGTAGGCTTTTTCCGCCAGCAGGGGCTGCTCAAGTCACCCCTCTGCACTCGTGTTGGGCCACGCACGCAATGCAGCGACAGGTTATTTTTGCTGCCGCTGTGCCTGGCATCAGTCTCCTGCAGGCAGGAGACAGGGAGGGGAGGAGAGCGGAGCGCTGCCAAAATCAGCAAGAAAGACGGAAAGAAAGGGATTGGGGCTGCACGCTGTCTGCGGCTGGCAGTCAGGAAAGGAGGACAATAGACAATAGGTGCAGGAGTTGGCCATTCTGCCCTTGGAGCCTGCACCACCATTCAATATGATCATGGCTGATCATCCTTAATCAGTATCCTGTTCCTGCCTTATCTCCATAAGCCTTGATTCCACTATCCTTGAGAGCTCTGTCCAACTCTTTCTTCAATGAATCCAGAGACTGGGCCTCCACTGCCCTCTGGGGCAGAGCATTCCACACAGCCACCACTCTCTGGGTGAAGACGTTTCTCCTCATCTCTGTCCTAAACGGTCTACCCCGTATTTTTAAGCTGTGTCCTCTGTTTCGGCACTCACGTTTCCTGCCGCCAGAGTGTCCAATCCTTTGATAATCTTATATGTCTCAACCAGATCCCCTCTCAGTCTTCTAAACTCAAGGTTACACAAGCCCAGTCGCTCCAGTCTTTCAGTGTAAGGTAATCCCGCCATTCCAGGAATTGACCTCGTCAACCTACGCTGCACTCCCTCAATAGCCAGAATGTCTCTCCTCAAATTTGGAGACCAGAACTGCACACAGTACTCCAGGTGTGGTCTCACCAGGGCCCTGTACACCTGCAGAAGAACCTCTTTGCTTCTGTACTCAATCCCTCTTGTTTTGAAGGCCAGCATACTATTAGCCTCCTTCACTACCTGCTGTACCTGCATGCTTACCTTCATTGAGCGGTGTACAAGAACCCCCAGATCTCTCTGTACTGTCCCTTGACCGAAATTGATTCCATTTAGGTAGTAATCTGCCTTCCTGTTCTTGCCACCAAAGTGGATAAGCATCCATTTATCCACATTAAAGTGCATCTGCCATGCATCTGACCACTCACCTAACTTGTCCAAGTCACCCGGTAATCTCCTAACATCCTCATCACATTTCACCCTGCCACCCAGCTCAGTATCATCAGCAAATTTGCTAATGTTATTGCTAATAGCATCTTCTATATCATGAACATATATTGTAAAAAGCTGCGGTCCCAGTACTGATCCCTGCGGTACCCCACTGGTCACTGCCTGCCATTCCGAAATGGAGGCGTGGAGGAGTGTGGAAGGATGAGAGAATGCAGGCTGCAGCCCTATGAAGCAGGGGGAGGTTTTGCAGTTGGCCTGTGTGGGGATGTGGGAGACGACAGGAGCCTGGTGGGCAAGGGCTAGCTGGAGGGAGGGAGGGAGTGAGGGAGGGAAGCACGCACAGAGGAGAAAGAGCAAAGAGAAAAGAGAGAAAAAAAAAACAAAGGGGATCAAGAGAAAGAGCAGCAAAGAAAATGTGGCTGGCCAGCACGCCTTGAAGTGGGGAGAAAAGGCAGAGCCAGCACCTACGGCCATACTAGTCTGAAAACGCCCGATCTCGTCTGGTCTCGGAAGCTAAGCAGACTCAGGCCTGGTTAGTACTTGGATGGGAGACCGCCTGGGAATACCAGGTGCAGTAGGCTTTTTCCGCCAGCAGGGGCTGCTCAAGTCACCCCTCTGCACTCGTGTTGGGCCACGCACGCAATGCAGCGACAGGTTATTTTTGCTGCCGCTGTGCCTGGCATCAGTCTCCTGCAGGCAGGAGACAGGGAGGGGAGGAGAGCGGAGCGCTGCCAAAATCAGCAAGAAAGACGGAAAGAAAGGGATTGGGGCTGCACGCTGTCTGCGGCTGGCAGTCAGGAAAGGAGGACAATAGACAATAGGTGCAGGAGTTGGCCATTCTGCCCTTGGAGCCTGCACCACCATTCAATATGATCATGGCTGATCATCCTTAATCAGTATCCTGTTCCTGCCTTATCTCCATAAGCCTTGATTCCACTATCCTTGAGAGCTCTGTCCAACTCTTTCTTCAATGAATCCAGAGACTGGGCCTCCACTGCCCTCTGGGGCAGAGCATTCCACACAGCCACCACTCTCTGGGTGAAGACGTTTCTCCTCATCTCTGTCCTAAACGGTCTACCCCGTATTTTTAAGCTGTGTCCCCTGTTTCGGCACTCACGTTTCCTGCCGCCAGAGTGTCCAATCCTTTGATAATCTTATATGTCTCAACCAGATCCCCTCTCAGTCTTCTAAACTCAAGGGTACACAAGCCCAGTCGCTCCAGTCTTTCAGTGTAAGGTAATCCCGCCATTCCAGGAATTGACCTCGTCAACCTACGCTGCACTCCCTCAATAGCCAGAATGTCTCTCCTCAAATTTGGAGACCAGAACTGCACACAGTACTCCAGGTGTGGTCTCACCAGGGCCCTGTACACCTGCAGAAGAACCTCTTTGCTTCTGTACTCAATCCCTCTTGTTATGAAGGCCAGCATGCTATTAGCCTTCTTCACTACCTGCTGTACCTGCATGCTTACCTTCATTGAGCGGTGTACAAGAACCCCCAGATCTCTCTGTACTGTCCCTTGACCGAAATTGATTCCATTTAGGTAGTAATCTGCCTTCCTGTTCTTGCCACCAAAGTGGATAAGCATCCATTTATCCACATTAAAGTGCATCTGCCATGCATCTGACCACTCACCTAACTTGTCCAGGTCACCCGGTAATCTCCTAACATCCTCATCACATTTCACCCTGCCACCCAGCTCAGTATCATCAGCAAATTTGCTAATGTTATTGCTAATAGCATCTTCTATATCATGAACATATATTGTAAAAAGCTGCGGTCCCAGTACTGATCCCTGCGGTACCCCACTGGTCACTGCCTGCCATTCCGAAATGGAGGCGTGGAGGAGTGTGGAAGGATGAGAGAATGCAGGCTGCAGCCCTATGAAGCAGGGGGAGGTTTTGCAGTTGGCCTGTGTGGGGATGTGGGAGACGACAGGAGCCTGGTGGGCAAGGGCTAGCTGGAGGGAGGGAGGGAGGGAAGCACGCACGGAGGAGAAAGAGCAAAGAGAAAAGAGAGAAAAAAAAAACAAAGGGGATCAAGAGAAAGAGCAGCAAAGAAAATGTGGCTGGCCAGCACGCCTTGAAGTGGGGAGAAAAGGCAAGGGCCAGCGCCTACGGCCATACTAGTCTGAAAACGCCCGATCTCGTCTGATCTTGGAAGCTAAGCAGACTCAGGCCTGGTTAGTACTTGGATGGGAGACCGCCTGGGAATACCAGGTGCAGTAGGCTTTTCCGCCAGCAGGGGCTGCTCAAGTCACCCCTCTGCACTCGTGTTGGGCCACGCACGCAATGCAGCGACAGGTTATTTTTGCTGCCGCTGTGCCTGGCATCAGTCTCCTGCAGGCAGGAGACAGGGAGGGGAGGAGAGCGGAGCGCTGCCAAAATCAGCAAGAAAGAGGGAAAGAAAGGGATTGGGGCTGCACGCTGTCTGCGGCTGGCAGTCAGGAAAGGAGGACAATAGACAATAGGTGCAGGAGTTGGCCATTCTGCCCTTGGAGCCTGCACCACCATTCAATATGATCATGGCTGATCATCCTTAATCAGTATCCTGTTCCTGCCTTATCTCCATAAGCCTTGATTCCACTATCCTTGAGAGCTCTGTCCAACTCTTTCTTCAATGAATCCAGAGACTGGGCCTCCACTGCCCTCTGGGGCAGAGCATTCCACACAGCCACCACTCTCTGGGTGAAGACGTTTCTCCTCATCTCTGTCCTAAACGGTCTACCCCGTATTTTTAAGCTGTGTCCTCTGTTTCGGCACTCACGTTTCCTGCCGCCAGAGTGTCCAATCCTTTGATAATCTTATATGTCTCAACCAGATCCCCTCTCAGTCTTCTAAACTCAAGGGTACACAAGCCCAGTCGCTCCAGTCTTTCAGTGTAAGGTAATCCCGCCATTCCAGGAATTGACCTCGTCAACCTACGCTGCACTCCCTCAATAGCCAGAATGTCTCTCCTCAAATTTGGAGACCAGAACTGCACACAGTACTCCAGGTGTGGTCTCACCAGGGCCCTGTACACCTGCAGAAGAACCTCTTTGCTTCTGTACTCAATCCCTCTTGTTATGAAGGCCAGCATGCTATTAGCCTTCTTCACTACCTGCTGTACCTGCATGCTTACCTTCATTGAGCGGTGTACAAGAACCCCCAGATCTCTCTGTACTGTCCCTTGACCGAAATTGATTCCATTTAGGTAGTAATCTGCCTTCCTGTTCTTGCCACCAAAGTGGATAAGCATCCATTTATCCACATTAAAGTGCATCTGCCATGCATCTGACCACTCACCTAACTTGTCCAGGTCACCCGGTAATCTCCTAACATCCTCATCACATTTCACCCTGCCACCCAGCTCAGTATCATCAGCAAATTTGCTAATGTTATTGCTAATAGCATCTTCTATATCATGAACATATATTGTAAAAAGCTGCGGTCCCAGTACTGATCCCTGCGGTACCCCACTGGTCACTGCCTGCCATTCCGAAATGGAGGCGTGGAGGAGTGTGGAAGGATGAGAGAATGCAGGCTGCAGCCCTATGAAGCAGGGGGAGGTTTTGCAGTTGGCCTGTGTGGGGATGTGGGAGACGACAGGAGCCTGGTGGGCAAGGGCTAGCTGGAGGGAGGGAGGGAGGGAAGCACGCACGGAGGAGAAAGAGCAAAGAGAAAAGAGAGAAAAAAAAAACAAAGGGGATCAAGAGAAAGAGCAGCAAAGAAAATGTGGCTGGCCAGCACGCCTTGAAGTGGGGAGAAAAGGCAAGGGCCAGCGCCTACGGCCATACTAGTCTGAAAACAACCGATCTCATCTGAATTCGGAAGCTAAGCAGACTCAGGCCTGGTTAGTACTTGGATGGGAGACCGCCTGGGAATACCAGGTGCAGTAGGCTTTTTCCGCCAGCAGGGGCTGCTCAAGTCACCCCTCTGCACTCGTGTTGGGCCACGCACGCAATGCAGCGACAGGTTATTTTTGCTGCCGCTGTGCCTGGCATCAGTCTCCTGCAGGCAGGAGACAGGGAGGGGATGAGAGCGGAGCGCTGCCAAAATCAGCAAGAAAGAGGGAAAGAAAGGGATTGGGGCTGCACGCTGTCTGCGGCTGGCAGTCAGGAAAGGAGGACAATAGACAATAGGTGCAGGAGTTGGCCATTCTGCCCTTGGAGCCTGCACCACCATTCAATATGATCATGGCTGATCATCCTTAATCAGTATCCTGTTCCTGCCTTATCTCCATAAGCCTTGATTCCACTATCCTTGAGAGCTCTGTCCAACTCTTTCTTCAATGAATCCAGAGACTGGGCCTCCACTGCCCTCTGGGGCAGAGCATTCCACACAGCCACCACTCTCTGGGTGAAGACGTTTCTCCTCATCTCTGTCCTAAACGGTCTACCCCGTATTTTTAAGCTGTGTCCCCTGTTTCGGCACTCACGTTTCCTGCCGCCAGAGTGTCCAATCCTTTGATAATCTTATATGTCTCAACCAGATCCCCTCTCAGTCTTCTAAACTCAAGGGTACACAAGCCCAGTCGCTCCAGTCTTTCAGTGTAAGGTAATCCCGCCATTCCAGGAATTGACCTCGTCAACCTACGCTGCACTCCCTCAATAGCCAGAATGTCTCTCCTCAAATTTGGAGACCAGAACTGCACACAGTACTCCAGGTGTGGTCTCACCAGGGCCCTGTACACCTGCAGAAGAACCTCTTTGCTTCTGTACTCAATCCCTCTTGTTATGAAGGCCAGCATGCTATTAGCCTTCTTCACTACCTGCTGTACCTGCATGCTTACCTTCATTGAGCGGTGTACAAGAACCCCCAGATCTCTCTGTACTGTCCCTTGACCGAAATTGATTCCATTTAGGTAGTAATCTGCCTTCCTGTTCTTGCCACCAAAGTGGATAAGCATCCATTTATCCACATTAAAGTGCATCTGCCATGCATCTGACCACTCACCTAACTTGTCCAGGTCACCCGGTAATCTCCTAACATCCTCATCACATTTCACCCTGCCACCCAGCTCAGTATCATCAGCAAATTTGCTAATGTTATTGCTAATAGCATCTTCTATATCATGAACATATATTGTAAAAAGCTGCGGTCCCAGTACTGATCCCTGCGGTACCCCACTGGTCACTGCCTGCCATTCCGAAATGGAGGCGTGGAGGAGTGTGGAAGGATGAGAGAATGCAGGCTGCAGCCCTATGAAGCAGGGGGAGGTCTTGCAGTTGGCCTGTGTGGGGATGTGGGAGACGACAGGAGCCTGGTGGGCAAGGGCTAGCTGGAGGGAGGGAGGGAGGGAAGCACGCACGGAGGAGAAAGAGCAAAGAGAAAAGAGAGAAAAAAAAAACAAAGGGGATCAAGAGAAAGAGCAGCAAAGAAAATGTGGCTGGCCAGCACGCCTTGAAGTGGGGAGAAAAGGCAAGGGCCAGCGCCTACGGCCATACTAGTCTGAAAACGCCCGATCTCGTCTGATCTCGGAAGCTAAGCAGACTCAGGCCTGGTTAGTACTTGGATGGGAGACCGCCTGGGAATACCAGGTGCAGTAGGCTTTTTCCGCCAGCAGGGGCTGCTCAAGTCACCCCTCTGCACTCGTGTTGGGCCACGCACGCAATGCAGCGACAGGTTATTTTTGCTGCCGCTGTGCCTGGCATCAGGAGACAGGGAGGGGAGGAGAGCGGAGCGCTGCCAAAATCAGCAAGAAAGACGGAAAGAAAGGGATTGGGGCTGCACGCTGTCTGCGGCTGGCAGTCAGGAAAGGAGGACAATAGACAATAGGTGCAGGAGTTGGCCATTCTGCCCTTGGAGCCTGCACCACCATTCAATATGATCATGGCTGATCATCCTTAATCAGTATCCTGTTCCTGCCTTATCTCCATAAGCCTTGATTCCACTATCCTTGAGAGCTCTGTCCAACTCTTTCTTCAATGAATCCAGAGACTGGGCCTCCACTGCCCTCTGGGGCAGAGCATTCCACACAGCCACCACTCTCTGGGTGAAGACGTTTCTCCTCATCTCTGTCCTAAACGGTCTACCCCGTATTTTTAAGCTGTGTCCCCTGTTTCGGCACTCACGTTTCCTGCCGCCAGAGTGTCCAATCCTTTGATAATCTTATATGTCTCAACCAGATCCCCTCTCAGTCTTCTAAACTCAAGGGTACACAAGCCCAGTCGCTCCAGTCTTTCAGTGTAAGGTAATCCCGCCATTCCAGGAATTGACCTCGTCAACCTACGCTGCACTCCCTCAATAGCCAGAATGTCTCTCCTCAAATTTGGAGACCAGAACTGCACACAGTACTCCAGGTGTGGTCTCACCAGGGCCCTGTACACCTGCAGAAGAACCTCTTTGCTTCTGTACTCAATCCCTCTTGTTATGAAGGCCAGCATGCTATTAGCCTTCTTCACTACCTGCTGTACCTGCATGCTTACCTTCATTGAGCGGTGTACAAGAACCCCCAGATCTCTCTGTACTGTCCCTTGACCGAAATTGATTCCATTTAGGTAGTAATCTGCCTTCCTGTTCTTGCCACCAAAGTGGATAAGCATCCATTTATCCACATTAAAGTGCATCTGCCATGCATCTGACCACTCACCTAACTTGTCCAGGTCACCCGGTAATCTCCTAACATCCTCATCACATTTCACCCTGCCACCCAGCTCAGTATCATCAGCAAATTTGCTAATGTTATTGCTAATAGCATCTTCTATATCATGAACATATATTGTAAAAAGCTGCGGTCCCAGTACTGATCCCTGCGGTACCCCACTGGTCACTGCCTGCCATTCCGAAATGGAGGCGTGGAGGAGTGTGGAAGGATGAGAGAATGCAGGCTGCAGCCCTATGAAGCAGGGGGAGGTTTTGCAGTTGGCCTGTGTGGGGATGTGGGAGACGACAGGAGCCTGGTGGGCAAGGGCTAGCTGGAGGGAGGGAGGGAGGGAAGCACGCACGGAGGAGAAAGAGCAAAGAGAAAAGAGAGAAAAAAAAAACAAAGGGGATCAAGAGAAAGAGCAGCAAAGAAAATGTGGCTGGCCAGCACGCCTTGAAGTGGGGAGAAAAGGCAAGGGCCAGCGCCTACGGCCATACTAGTCTGAAAACGCCCGATCTCGTCTGATCTCGGAAGCTAAGCAGACTCAGGCCTGGTTAGTACTTGGATGGGAGACCGCCTGGGAATACCAGGTGCAGTAGGCTTTTTCCGCCAGCAGGGGCTGCTCAAGTCACCCCTCTGCACTCGTGTTGGGCCACGCACGCAATGCAGCGACAGGTTATTTTTGCTGCCGCTGCAGGCAGGAGACAGGGAGGGGAGGAGAGCGGAGCGCTGCCAAAATCAGCAAGAAAGACGGAAAGAAAGGGATTGGGGCTGCACGCTGTCTGCGGCTGGCAGTCAGGAAAGGAGGACAATAGACAATAGGTGCAGGAGTTGGCCATTCTGCCCTTGGAGCCTGCACCACCATTCAATATGATCATGGCTGATCATCCTTAATCAGTATCCTGTTCCTGCCTTATCTCCATAAGCCTTGATTCCACTATCCTTGAGAGCTCTGTCCAACTCTTTCTTCAATGAATCCAGAGACTGGGCCTCCACTGCCCTCTGGGGCAGAGCATTCCACACAGCCACCACTCTCTGGGTGAAGACGTTTCTCCTCATCTCTGTCCTAAACGGTCTACCCCGTATTTTTAAGCTGTGTCCCCTGTTTCGGCACTCACGTTTCCTGCCGCCAGAGTGTCCAATCCTTTGATAATCTTATATGTCTCAACCAGATCCCCTCTCAGTCTTCTAAACTCAAGGGTACACAAGCCCAGTCGCTCCAGTCTTTCAGTGTAAGGTAATCCCGCCATTCCAGGAATTGACCTCGTCAACCTACGCTGCACTCCCTCAATAGCCAGAATGTCTCTCCTCAAATTTGGAGACCAGAACTGCACACAGTACTCCAGGTGTGGTCTCACCAGGGCCCTGTACACCTGCAGAAGAACCTCTTTGCTTCTGTACTCAATCCCTCTTGTTATGAAGGCCAGCATGCTATTAGCCTTCTTCACTACCTGCTGTACCTGCATGCTTACCTTCATTGAGCGGTGTACAAGAACCCCCAGATCTCTCTGTACTGTCCCTTGACCGAAATTGATTCCATTTAGGTAGTAATCTGCCTTCCTGTTCTTGCCACCAAAGTGGATAAGCATCCATTTATCCACATTAAAGTGCATCTGCCATGCATCTGACCACTCACCTAACTTGTCCAGGTCACCCGGTAATCTCCTAACATCCTCATCACATTTCACCCTGCCACCCAGCTCAGTATCATCAGCAAATTTGCTAATGTTATTGCTAATAGCATCTTCTATATCATGAACATATATTGTAAAAAGCTGCGGTCCCAGTACTGATCCCTGCGGTACCCCACTGGTCACTGCCTGCGATTCCGAAATGGAGGCGTGGAGGAGTGTGGAAGGATGAGAGAATGCAGGCTGCAGCCCTATGAAGCAGGGGGAGGTTTTGCAGTTGGCCTGTGTGGGGATGTGGGAGACGACAGGAGCCTGGTGGGCAAGGGCTAGCTGGAGGGAGGGAGGGAGGGAAGCACGCACGGAGGAGAAAGAGCAAAGAGAAAAGAGAGAAAAAAAAAACAAAGGGGATCAAGAGAAAGAGCAGCAAAGAAAATGTGGCTGGCCAGCACGCCTTGAAGTGGGGAGAAAAGGCAAGGGCCAGCGCCTACGGCCATACTAGTCTGAAAACGCCTGATCTCGGAAGCTAAGCAGACTCAGGCCTGGTCAGTACTTGGATGGGAGACCGCCTGGGAATACCAGGTGCAGTAGGCTTTTTCCGCCAGCAGGGGCTGCTCAAGTCACCCCTCTGCACTCGTGTTGGGCCACGCACGCAATGCAGCGACAGGTTATTTTTGCTGCCGCTGTGCCTGGCATCAGTCTCCTGCAGGCAGGAGACAGGGAGGGGAGGAGAGCGGAGCGCTGCCAAAATCAGCAAGAAAGACGGAAAGAAAGGGATTGGGGCTGCACGCTGTCTGCGGCTGGCAGTCAGGAAAGGAGGACAATAGACAATAGGTGCAGGAGTTGGCCATTCTGCCCTTGGAGCCTGCACCACCATTCAATATGATCATGGCTGATCATCCTTAATCAGTATCCTGTTCCTGCCTTATCTCCATAAGCCTTGATTCCACTATCCTTGAGAGCTCTGTCCAACTCTTTCTTCAATGAATCCAGAGACTGGGCCTCCACTGCCCTCTGGGGCAGAGCATTCCACACAGCCACCACTCTCTGGGTGAAGACGTTTCTCCTCATCTCTGTCCTAAACGGTCTACCCCGTATTTTTAAGCTGTGTCCCCTGTTTCGGCACTCACGTTTCCTGCCGCCAGAGTGTCCAATCCTTTGATAATCTTATATGTCTCAACCAGATCCCCTCTCAGTCTTCTAAACTCAAGGGTACACAAGCCCAGTCGCTCCAGTCTTTCAGTGTAAGGTAATCCCGCCATTCCAGGAATTGACCTCGTCAACCTACGCTGCACTCCCTCAATAGCCAGAATGTCTCTCCTCAAATTTGGAGACCAGAACTGCACACAGTACTCCAGGTGTGGTCTCACCAGGGCCCTGTACACCTGCAGAAGAACCTCTTTGCTTCTGTACTCAATCCCTCTTGTTATGAAGGCCAGCATGCTATTAGCCTTCTTCACTACCTGCTGTACCTGCATGCTTACCTTCATTGAGCGGTGTACAAGAACCCCCAGATCTCTCTGTACTGTCCCTTGACCGAAATTGATTCCATTTAGGTAGTAATCTGCCTTCCTGTTCTTGCCACCAAAGTGGATAAGCATCCATTTATCCACATTAAAGTGCATCTGCCATGCATCTGACCACTCACCTAACTTGTCCAGGTCACCCGGTAATCTCCTAACATCCTCATCACATTTCACCCTGCCACCCAGCTCAGTATCATCAGCAAATTTGCTAATGTTATTGCTAATAGCATCTTCTATATCATGAACATATATTGTAAAAAGCTGCGGTCCCAGTACTGATCCCTGCGGTACCCCACTGGTCACTGCCTGCCATTCCGAAATGGAGGCGTGGAGGAGTGTGGAAGGATGAGAGAATGCAGGCTGCAGCCCTATGAAGCAGGGGGAGGTTTTGCAGTTGGCCTGTGTGGGGATGTGGGAGACGACAGGAGCCTGGTGGGCAAGGGCTAGCTGGAGGGAGGGAGGGAGGGAAGCACGCACGGAGGAGAAAGAGCAAAGAGAAAAGAGAGAAAAAAAAAACAAAGGGGATCAAGAGAAAGAGCAGCAAAGAAAATGTGGCTGGCCAGCACGCCTTGAAGTGGGGAGAAAAGGCAAGGGCCAGCGCCTACGGCCATACTAGTCTGAAAACGCCCGATCTCGTCTGATCTCGGAAGCTAAGCAGACTCAGGCCTGGTTAGTACTTGGATGGGAGACCGCCTGGGAATACCAGGTGCAGTAGGCTTTTTCCGCCAGCAGGGGCTGCTCAAGTCACCCCTCTGCACTCGTGTTGGGCCACGCACGCAATGCAGCGACAGGTTATTTTTGCTGCCGCTGTGCCTGGCACCAGTCTCCTGCAGGCAGGAGACAGGGAGGGGAGGAGAGCGGAGCGCTGCCAAAATCAGCAAGAAAGAGGGAAAGAAAGGGATTGGGGCTGCACGCTGTCTGCGGCTGGCAGTCAGGAAAGGAGGACAATAGACAATAGGTGCAGGAGTTGGCCATTCTGCCCTTGGAGCCTGCACCACCATTCAATATGATCATGGCTGATCATCCTTAATCAGTATCCTGTTCCTGCCTTATCTCCATAAGCCTTGATTCCACTATCCTTGAGAGCTCTGTCCAACTCTTTCTTCAATGAATCCAGAGACTGGGCCTCCACTGCCCTCTGGGGCAGAGCATTCCACACAGCCACCACTCTCTGGGTGAAGACGTTTCTCCTCATCTCTGTCCTAAACGGTCTACCCCGTATTTTTAAGCTGTGTCCCCTGTTTCGGCACTCACGTTTCCTGCCGCCAGAGTGTCCAATCCTTTGATAATCTTATATGTCTCAACCAGATCCCCTCTCAGTCTTCTAAACTCAAGGGTACACAAGCCCAGTCGCTCCAGTCTTTCAGTGTAAGGTAATCCCGCCATTCCAGGAATTGACCTCGTCAACCTACGCTGCACTCCCTCAATAGCCAGAATGTCTCTCCTCAAATTTGGAGACCAGAACTGCACACAGTACTCCAGGTGTGGTCTCACCAGGGCCCTGTACACCTGCAGAAGAACCTCTTTGCTTCTGTACTCAATCCCTCTTGTTATGAAGGCCAGCATGCTATTAGCCTTCTTCACTACCTGCTGTACCTGCATGCTTACCTTCATTGAGCGGTGTACAAGAACCCCCAGATCTCTCTGTACTGTCCCTTGACCGAAATTGATTCCATTTAGGTAGTAATCTGCCTTCCTGTTCTTGCCACCAAAGTGGATAAGCATCCATTTATCCACATTAAAGTGCATCTGCCATGCATCTGACCACTCACCTAACTTGTCCAGGTCACCCGGTAATCTCCTAACATCCTCATCACATTTCACCCTGCCACCCAGCTCAGTATCATCAGCAAATTTGCTAATGTTATTGCTAATAGCATCTTCTATATCATGAACATATATTGTAAAAAGCTGCGGTCCCAGTACTGATCCCTGCGGTACCCCACTGGTCACTGCCTGCCATTCCGAAATGGAGGCGTGGAGGAGTGTGGAAGGATGAGAGAATGCAGGCTGCAGCCCTATGAAGCAGGGGGAGGTTTTGCAGTTGGCCTGTGTGGGGATGTGGGAGACGACAGGAGCCTGGTGGGCAAGGGCTAGCTGGAGGGAGGGAGGGAGGGAGGGAAGCACGCACGGAGGAGAAAGAGCAAAGAGAAAAGAGAGAAAAAAAAAACAAAGGGGATCAAGAGAAAGAGCAGCAAAGAAAATGTGGCTGGCCAGCACGCCTTGAAGTGGGGAGAAAAGGCAAGGGCCAGCGCCTACGGCCATACTAGTCTGAAAACGCCCGATCTCGTCTGATCTTGGAAGCTAAGCAGACTCAGGCCTGGTTAGTACTTGGATGGGAGACCGCCTGGGAATACCAGGTGCAGTAGGCTTTTTCCGCCAGCAGGGGCTGCTCAAGTCACCCCTCTGCACTCGTGTTGGGCCACGCACGCAATGCAGCGACAGGTTATTTTTGCTGCCGCTGTGCCTGGCATCAGTCTCCTGCAGGCAGGAGACAGGGAGGGGAGGAGAGCGGAGCGCTGCCAAAATCAGCAAGAAAGACGGAAAGAAAGGGATTGGGGCTGCACGCTGTCTGCGGCTGGCAGTCAGGAAAGGAGGACAATAGACAATAGGTGCAGGAGTTGGCCATTCTGCCCTTGGAGCCTGCACCACCATTCAATATGATCATGGCTGATCATCCTTAATCAGTATCCTGTTCCTGCCTTATCTCCATAAGCCTTGATTCCACTATCCTTGAGAGCTCTGTCCAACTCTTTCTTCAATGAATCCAGAGACTGGGCCTCCACTGCCCTCTGGGGCAGAGCATTCCACACAGCCACCACTCTCTGGGTGAAGACGTTTCTCCTCATCTCTGTCCTAAACGGTCTACCCCGTATTTTTAAGCTGTGTCCCCTGTTTCGGCACTCACGTTTCCTGCCGCCAGAGTGTCCAATCCTTTGATAATCTTATATGTCTCAACCAGATCCCCTCTCAGTCTTCTAAACTCAAGGGTACACAAGCCCAGTCGCTCCAGTCTTTCAGTGTAAGGTAATCCCGCCATTCCAGGAATTGACCTCGTCAACCTACGCTGCACTCCCTCAATAGCCAGAATGTCTCTCCTCAAATTTGGAGACCAGAACTGCACACAGTACTCCAGGTGTGGTCTCACCAGGGCCCTGTACACCTGCAGAAGAACCTCTTTGCTTCTGTACTCAATCCCTCTTGTTATGAAGGCCAGCATGCTATTAGCCTTCTTCACTACCTGCTGTACCTGCATGCTTACCTTCATTGAGCGGTGTACAAGAACCCCCAGATCTCTCTGTACTGTCCCTTGACCGAAATTGATTCCATTTAGGTAGTAATCTGCCTTCCTGTTCTTGCCACCAAAGTGGATAAGCATCCATTTATCCACATTAAAGTGCATCTGCCATGCATCTGACCACTCACCTAACTTGTCCAGGTCACCCGGTAATCTCCTAACATCCTCATCACATTTCACCCTGCCACCCAGCTCAGTATCATCAGCAAATTTGCTAATGTTATTGCTAATAGCATCTTCTATATCATGAACATATATTGTAAAAAGCTGCGGTCCCAGTACTGATCCCTGCGGTACCCCACTGGTCACTGCCTGCCATTCCGAAATGGAGGCGTGGAGGAGTGTGGAAGGATGAGAGAATGCAGGCTGCAGCCCTATGAAGCAGGGGGAGGTTTTGCAGTTGGCCTGTGTGGGGATGTGGGAGACGACAGGAGCCTGGTGGGCAAGGGCTAGCTGGAGGGAGGGAGGGAGGGAAGCACGCACGGAGGAGAAAGAGCAAAGAGAAAAGAGAGAAAAAAAACAAAGGGGATCAAGAGAAAGAGCAGCAAAGAAAATGTGGCTGGCCAGCACGCCTTGAAGTGGGGAGAAAAGGCAAGGGCCAGCGCCTACGGCCATACTAGTCTGAAAATGTCTGATCTCGGAAACTAAGCAGACTCAGGCCTGGTTAGTACTTGGATGGGAGACCGCCTGGGAATACCAGGTGCAGTAGGCTTTTTCCGCCAGCAGGGGCTGCTCAAGTCACCCCTCTGCACTCGTGTTGGGCCACGCACGCAATGCAGCGACAGGTTATTTTTGCTGCCGCTGTGCCTGGCATCAGGAGACAGGGAGGGGAGGAGAGCGGAGCGCTGCCAAAATCAGCAAGAAAGACGGAAAGAAAGGGATTGGGGCTGCACGCTGTCTGCGGCTGGCAGTCAGGAAAGGAGGACAATAGACAATAGGTGCAGGAGTTGGCCATTCTGCCCTTGGAGCCTGCACCACCATTCAATATGATCATGGCTGATCATCCTTAATCAGTATCCTGTTCCTGCCTTATCTCCATAAGCCTTGATTCCACTATCCTTGAGAGCTCTGTCCAACTCTTTCTTCAATGAATCCAGAGACTGGGCCTCCACTGCCCTCTGGGGCAGAGCATTCCACACAGCCACCACTCTCTGGGTGAAGACGTTTCTCCTCATCTCTGTCCTAAACGGTCTACCCCGTATTTTTAAGCTGTGTCCCCTGTTTCGGCACTCACGTTTCCTGCCGCCAGAGTGTCCAATCCTTTGATAATCTTATATGTCTCAACCAGATCCCCTCTCAGTCTTCTAAACTCAAGGGTACACAAGCCCAGTCGCTCCAGTCTTTCAGTGTAAGGTAATCCCGCCATTCCAGGAATTGACCTCGTCAACCTACGCTGCACTCCCTCAATAGCCAGAATGTCTCTCCTCAAATTTGGAGACCAGAACTGCACACAGTACTCCAGGTGTGGTCTCACCAGGGCCCTGTACACCTGCAGAAGAACCTCTTTGCTTCTGTACTCAATCCCTCTTGTTATGAAGGCCAGCATGCTATTAGCCTTCTTCACTACCTGCTGTACCTGCATGCTTACCTTCATTGAGCGGTGTACAAGAACCCCCAGATCTCTCTGTACTGTCCCTTGACCGAAATTGATTCCATTTAGGTAGTAATCTGCCTTCCTGTTCTTGCCACCAAAGTGGATAAGCATCCATTTATCCACATTAAAGTGCATCTGCCATGCATCTGACCACTCACCTAACTTGTCCAGGTCACCCGGTAATCTCCTAACATCCTCATCACATTTCACCCTGCCACCCAGCTCAGTATCATCAGCAAATTTGCTAATGTTATTGCTAATAGCATCTTCTATATCATGAACATATATTGTAAAAAGCTGCGGTCCCAGTACTGATCCCTGCGGTACCCCACTGGTCACTGCCTGCGATTCCGAAATGGAGGCGTGGAGGAGTGTGGAAGGATGAGAGAATGCAGGCTGCAGCCCTATGAAGCAGGGGGAGGTTTTGCAGTTGGCCTGTGTGGGGATGTGGGAGACGACAGGAGCCTGGTGGGCAAGGGCTAGCTGGAGGGAGGGAGGGAGGGAAGCACGCACGGAGGAGAAAGAGCAAAGAGAAAAGAGAGAAAAAAAAAACAAAGGGGATCAAGAGAAAGAGCAGCAAAGAAAATGTGGCTGGCCAGCACGCCTTGAAGTGGGGAGAAAAGGCAAGGGCCAGCGCCTACGGCCATACTAGTCTGAAAACGCCCGATCTCGGAAGCTAAGCAGACTCAGGCCTGGTTAGTACTTGGATGGGAGACCGCCTGGGAATACCAGGTGCAGTAGGCTTTTTCCGCCAGCAGGGGCTGCTCAAGTCACCCCTCTGCACTCGTGTTGGGCCACGCACGCAATGCAGCGACAGGTTATTTTTGCTGCCGCTGTGCCTGGCATCAGGAGACAGGGAGGGGAGGAGAGCGGAGCGCTGCCAAAATCAGCAAGAAAGACGGAAAGAAAGGGATTGGGGCTGCACGCTGTCTGCGGCTGGCAGTCAGGAAAGGAGGACAATAGACAATAGGTGCAGGAGTTGGCCATTCTGCCCTTGGAGCCTGCACCACCATTCAATATGATCATGGCTGATCATCCTTAATCAGTATCCTGTTCCTGCCTTATCTCCATAAGCCTTGATTCCACTATCCTTGAGAGCTCTGTCCAACTCTTTCTTCAATGAATCCAGAGACTGGGCCTCCACTGCCCTCTGGGGCAGAGCATTCCACACAGCCACCACTCTCTGGGTGAAGACGTTTCTCCTCATCTCTGTCCTAAACGGTCTACCCCGTATTTTTAAGCTGTGTCCCCTGTTTCGGCACTCACGTTTCCTGCCGCCAGAGTGTCCAATCCTTTGATAATCTTATATGTCTCAACCAGATCCCCTCTCAGTCTTCTAAACTCAAGGGTACACAAGCCCAGTCGCTCCAGTCTTTCAGTGTAAGGTAATCCCGCCATTCCAGGAATTGACCTCGTCAACCTACGCTGCACTCCCTCAATAGCCAGAATGTCTCTCCTCAAATTTGGAGACCAGAACTGCACACAGTACTCCAGGTGTGGTCTCACCAGGGCCCTGTACACCTGCAGAAGAACCTCTTTGCTTCTGTACTCAATCCCTCTTGTTATGAAGGCCAGCATGCTATTAGCCTTCTTCACTACCTGCTGTACCTGCATGCTTACCTTCATTGAGCGGTGTACAAGAACCCCCAGATCTCTCTGTACTGTCCCTTGACCGAAATTGATTCCATTTAGGTAGTAATCTGCCTTCCTGTTCTTGCCACCAAAGTGGATAAGCATCCATTTATCCACATTAAAGTGCATCTGCCATGCATCTGACCACTCACCTAACTTGTCCAGGTCACCCGGTAATCTCCTAACATCCTCATCACATTTCACCCTGCCACCCAGCTCAGTATCATCAGCAAATTTGCTAATGTTATTGCTAATAGCATCTTCTATATCATGAACATATATTGTAAAAAGCTGCGGTCCCAGTACTGATCCCTGCGGTACCCCACTGGTCACTGCCTGCCATTCCGAAATGGAGGCGTGGAGGAGTGTGGAAGGATGAGAGAATGCAGGCTGCAGCCCTATGAAGCAGGGGGAGGTTTTGCAGTTGGCCTGTGTGGGGATGTGGGAGACGACAGGAGCCTGGTGGGCAAGGGCTAGCTGGAGGGAGGGAGGGAGGGAAGCACGCACGGAGGAGAAAGAGCAAAGAGAAAAGAGAGAAAAAAAAAACAAAGGGGATCAAGAGAAAGAGCAGCAAAGAAAATGTGGCTGGCCAGCACGCCTTGAAGTGGGGAGAAAAGGCAAGGGCCAGCGCCTACGGCCATACTAGTCTGAAAACGCCCGATCTCGGAAGCTAAGCAGACTCAGGCCTGGTTAGTACTTGGATGGGAGACCGCCTGGGAATACCAGGTGCAGTAGGCTTTTTCCGCCAGCAGGGGCTGCTCAAGTCACCCCTCTGCACTCGTGTTGGGCCACGCACGCAATGCAGCGACAGGTTATTTTTGCTGCCGCTGTGCCTGGCATCAGGAGACAGGGAGGGGAGGAGAGCGGAGCGCTGCCAAAATCAGCAAGAAAGACGGAAAGAAAGGGATTGGGGCTGCACGCTGTCTGCGGCTGGCAGTCAGGAAAGGAGGACAATAGACAATAGGTGCAGGAGTTGGCCATTCTGCCCTTGGAGCCTGCACCACCATTCAATATGATCATGGCTGATCATCCTTAATCAGTATCCTGTTCCTGCCTTATCTCCATAAGCCTTGATTCCACTATCCTTGAGAGCTCTGTCCAACTCTTTCTTCAATGAATCCAGAGACTGGGCCTCCACTGCCCTCTGGGGCAGAGCATTCCACACAGCCACCACTCTCTGGGTGAAGACGTTTCTCCTCATCTCTGTCCTAAACGGTCTACCCCGTATTTTTAAGCTGTGTCCCCTGTTTCGGCACTCACGTTTCCTGCCGCCAGAGTGTCCAATCCTTTGATAATCTTATATGTCTCAACCAGATCCCCTCTCAGTCTTCTAAACTCAAGGGTACACAAGCCCAGTCGCTCCAGTCTTTCAGTGTAAGGTAATCCCGCCATTCCAGGAATTGACCTCGTCAACCTACGCTGCACTCCCTCAATAGCCAGAATGTCTCTCCTCAAATTTGGAGACCAGAACTGCACACAGTACTCCAGGTGTGGTCTCACCAGGGCCCTGTACACCTGCAGAAGAACCTCTTTGCTTCTGTACTCAATCCCTCTTGTTATGAAGGCCAGCATGCTATTAGCCTTCTTCACTACCTGCTGTACCTGCATGCTTACCTTCATTGAGCGGTGTACAAGAACCCCCAGATCTCTCTGTACTGTCCCTTGACCGAAATTGATTCCATTTAGGTAGTAATCTGCCTTCCTGTTCTTGCCACCAAAGTGGATAAGCATCCATTTATCCACATTAAAGTGCATCTGCCATGCATCTGACCACTCACCTAACTTGTCCAGGTCACCCGGTAATCTCCTAACATCCTCATCACATTTCACCCTGCCACCCAGCTCAGTATCATCAGCAAATTTGCTAATGTTATTGCTAATAGCATCTTCTATATCATGAACATATATTGTAAAAAGCTGCGGTCCCAGTACTGATCCCTGCGGTACCCCACTGGTCACTGCCTGCCATTCCGAAATGGAGGCGTGGAGGAGTGTGGAAGGATGAGAGAATGCAGGCTGCAGCCCTATGAAGCAGGGGGAGGTTTTGCAGTTGGCCTGTGTGGGGATGTGGGAGACGACAGGAGCCTGGTGGGCAAGGGCTAGCTGGAGGGAGGGAGGGAGGGAAGCACGCACGGAGGAGAAAGAGCAAAGAGAAAAGAGAGAAAAAAAAAACAAAGGGGATCAAGAGAAAGAGCAGCAAAGAAAATGTGGCTGGCCAGCACGCCTTGAAGTGGGGAGAAAAGGCAAGGGCCAGCGCCTACGGCCATACTAGTCTGAAAACACCCGATCTCGTCTGATCTCAGAAGCTAAGCAGACTCAGGCCTGGTTAGTACTTGGATGGGAGACCGCCTGGGAATACCGGGTGCAGTAGGCTTTTTCCGCCAGCAGGGGCTGCTCAAGTCACCCCTCTGCACTCGTGTTGGGCCACGCACGCAATGCAGCGACAGGTTATTTTTGCTGCCGCTGTGCCTGGCATCAGTCTCCTGCAGGCAGGAGACAGGGAGGGGATGAGAGCGGAGCGCTGCCAAAATCAGCAAGAAAGACGGAAAGAAAGGGATTGGGGCTGCACGCTGTCTGCGGCTGGCAGTCAGGAAAGGAGGACAATAGACAATAGGTGCAGGAGTTGGCCATTCTGCCCTTGGAGCCTGCACCACCATTCAATATGATCATGGCTGATCATCCTTAATCAGTATCCTGTTCCTGCCTTATCTCCATAAGCCTTGATTCCACTATCCTTGAGAGCTCTGTCCAACTCTTTCTTCAATGAATCCAGAGACTGGGCCTCCACTGCCCTCTGGGGCAGAGCATTCCACACAGCCACCACTCTCTGGGTGAAGACGTTTCTCCTCATCTCTGTCCTAAACGGTCTACCCCGTATTTTTAAGCTGTGTCCCCTGTTTCGGCACTCACGTTTCCTGCCGCCAGAGTGTCCAATCCTTTGATAATCTTATATGTCTCAACCAGATCCCCTCTCAGTCTTCTAAACTCAAGGGTACACAAGCCCAGTCGCTCCAGTCTTTCAGTGTAAGGTAATCCCGCCATTCCAGGAATTGACCTCGTCAACCTACGCTGCACTCCCTCAATAGCCAGAATGTCTCTCCTCAAATTTGGAGACCAGAACTGCACACAGTACTCCAGGTGTGGTCTCACCAGGGCCCTGTACACCTGCAGAAGAACCTCTTTGCTTCTGTACTCAATCCCTCTTGTTATGAAGGCCAGCATGCTATTAGCCTTCTTCACTACCTGCTGTACCTGCATGCTTACCTTCATTGAGCGGTGTACAAGAACCCCCAGATCTCTCTGTACTGTCCCTTGACCGAAATTGATTCCATTTAGGTAGTAATCTGCCTTCCTGTTCTTGCCACCAAAGTGGATAAGCATCCATTTATCCACATTAAAGTGCATCTGCCATGCATCTGACCACTCACCTAACTTGTCCAGGTCACCCGGTAATCTCCTAACATCCTCATCACATTTCACCCTGCCACCCAGCTCAGTATCATCAGCAAATTTGCTAATGTTATTGCTAATAGCATCTTCTATATCATGAACATATATTGTAAAAAGCTGCGGTCCCAGTACTGATCCCTGCGGTACCCCACTGGTCACTGCCTGCCATTCCGAAATGGAGGCGTGGAGGAGTGTGGAAGGATGAGAGAATGCAGGCTGCAGCCCTATGAAGCAGGGGGAGGTTTTGCAGTTGGCCTGTGTGGGGATGTGGGAGACGACAGGAGCCTGGTGGGCAAGGGCTAGCTGGAGGGAGGGAGGGAGGGAGGGAAGCACGCACGGAGGAGAAAGAGCAAAGAGAAAAGAGAGAAAAAAAAAACAAAGGGGATCAAGAGAAAGAGCAGCAAAGAAAATGTGGCTGGCCAGCACGCCTTGAAGTGGGGAGAAAAGGCAAGGGCCAGCGCCTACGGCCATACTAGTCTGAAAACGCCCGATCTCGTCTGATCTCGGAAGCTAAGCAGACTCAGGCCTGGTTAGTACTTGGATGGGAGACCGCCTGGGAATACCAGGTGCAGTAGGCTTTTTCCGCCAGCAGGGGCTGCTCAAGTCACCCCTCTGCACTCGTGTTGGGCCACGCACGCAATGCAGCGACAGGTTATTTTTGCTGCCGCTGTGCCTGGCATCAGGAGACAGGGAGGGGAGGAGAGCGGAGCGCTGCCAAAATCAGCAAGAAAGACGGAAAGAAAGGGATTGGGGCTGCACGCTGTCTGCGGCTGGCAGTCAGGAAAGGAGGACAATAGACAATAGGTGCAGGAGTTGGCCATTCTGCCCTTGGAGCCTGCACCACCATTCAATATGATCATGGCTGATCATCCTTAATCAGTATCCTGTTCCTGCCTTATCTCCATAAGCCTTGATTCCACTATCCTTGAGAGCTCTGTCCAACTCTTTCTTCAATGAATCCAGAGACTGGGCCTCCACTGCCCTCTGGGGCAGAGCATTCCACACAGCCACCACTCTCTGGGTGAAGACGTTTCTCCTCATCTCTGTCCTAAACGGTCTACCCCGTATTTTTAAGCTGTGTCCTCTGTTTCGGCACTCACGTTTCCTGCCGCCAGAGTGTCCAATCCTTTGATAATCTTATATGTCTCAACCAGATCCCCTCTCAGTCTTCTAAACTCAAGGGTACACAAGCCCAGTCGCTCCAGTCTTTCAGTGTAAGGTAATCCCGCCATTCCAGGAATTGACCTCGTCAACCTACGCTGCACTCCCTCAATAGCCAGAATGTCTCTCCTCAAATTTGGAGACCAGAACTGCACACAGTACTCCAGGTGTGGTCTCACCAGGGCCCTGTACACCTGCAGAAGAACCTCTTTGCTTCTGTACTCAATCCCTCTTGTTATGAAGGCCAGCATGCTATTAGCCTTCTTCACTACCTGCTGTACCTGCATGCTTACCTTCATTGAGCGGTGTACAAGAACCCCCAGATCTCTCTGTACTGTCCCTTGACCGAAATTGATTCCATTTAGGTAGTAATCTGCCTTCCTGTTCTTGCCACCAAAGTGGATAAGCATCCATTTATCCACATTAAAGTGCATCTGCCATGCATCTGACCACTCACCTAACTTGTCCAGGTCACCCGGTAATCTCCTAACATCCTCATCACATTTCACCCTGCCACCCAGCTCAGTATCATCAGCAAATTTGCTAATGTTATTGCTAATAGCATCTTCTATATCATGAACATATATTGTAAAAAGCTGCGGTCCCAGTACTGATCCCTGCGGTACCCCACTGGTCACTGCCTGCCATTCCGAAATGGAGGCGTGGAGGAGTGTGGAAGGATGAGAGAATGCAGGCTGCAGCCCGATGAAGCAGGGGGAGGTTTTGCAGTTGGCCTGTGTGGGGATGTGGGAGACGACAGGAGCCTGGTGGGCAAGGGCTAGCTGGAGGGAGGGAGGGAGGGAAGCACGCACGGAGGAGAAAGAGCAAAGAGAAAAGAGAGAAAAAAAAAACAAAGGGGATCAAGAGAAAGAGCAGCAAAGAAAATGTGGCTGGCCAGCACGCCTTGAAGTGGGGAGAAAAGGCAAGGGCCAGCGCCTACGGCCATACTAGTCTGAAAACGCCCGATCTCGTCTGATCTCGGAAACTAAGCAGACTCAGGCCTGGTTAGTACTTGGATGGGAGACCGCCTGGGAATACCAGGTGCAGTAGGCTTTTTCCGCCAGCAGGGGCTGCTCAAGTCACCCCTCTGCACTCGTGTTGGGCCACGCACGCAATGCAGCGACAGGTTATTTTTGCTGCCGCTGTGCCTGGCATCAGGAGACAGGGAGGGGAGGAGAGCGGAGCGCTGCCAAAATCAGCAAGAAAGACGGAAAGAAAGGGATTGGGGCTGCACGCTGTCTGCGGCTGGCAGTCAGGAAAGGAGGACAATAGACAATAGGTGCAGGAGTTGGCCATTCTGCCCTTGGAGCCTGCACCACCATTCAATATGATCATGGCTGATCATCCTTAATCAGTATCCTGTTCCTGCCTTATCTCCATAAGCCTTGATTCCACTATCCTTGAGAGCTCTGTCCAACTCTTTCTTCAATGAATCCAGAGACTGGGCCTCCACTGCCCTCTGGGGCAGAGCATTCCACACAGCCACCACTCTCTGGGTGAAGACGTTTCTCCTCATCTCTGTCCTAAACGGTCTACCCCGTATTTTTAAGCTGTGTCCCCTGTTTCGGCACTCACGTTTCCTGCCGCCAGAGTGTCCAATCCTTTGATAATCTTATATGTCTCAACCAGATCCCCTCTCAGTCTTCTAAACTCAAGGGTACACAAGCCCAGTCGCTCCAGTCTTTCAGTGTAAGGTAATCCCGCCATTCCAGGAATTGACCTCGTCAACCTACGCTGCACTCCCTCAATAGCCAGAATGTCTCTCCTCAAATTTGGAGACCAGAACTGCACACAGTACTCCAGGTGTGGTCTCACCAGGGCCCTGTACACCTGCAGAAGAACCTCTTTGCTTCTGTACTCAATCCCTCTTGTTATGAAGGCCAGCATGCTATTAGCCTTCTTCACTACCTGCTGTACCTGCATGCTTACCTTCACTGAGCGGTGTACAAGAACCCCCAGATCTCTCTGTACTGTCCCTTGACCGAAATTGATTCCATTTAGGTAGTAATCTGCCTTCCTGTTCTTGCCACCAAAGTGGATAAGCATCCATTTATCCACATTAAAGTGCATCTGCCATGCATCTGACCACTCACCTAACTTGTCCAGGTCACCCGGTAATCTCCTAACATCCTCATCACATTTCACCCTGCCACCCAGCTCAGTATCATCAGCAAATTTGCTAATGTTATTGCTAATAGCATCTTCTATATCATGAACATATATTGTAAAAAGCTGCGGTCCCAGTACTGATCCCTGCGGTACCCCACTGGTCACTGCCTGCCATTCCGAAATGGAGGCGTGGAGGAGTGTGGAAGGATGAGAGAATGCAGGCTGCAGCCCTATGAAGCAGGGGGAGGTTTTGCAGTTGGCCTGTGTGGGGATGTGGGAGACGACAGGAGCCTGGTGGGCAAGGGCTAGCTGGAGGGAGGGAGGGAGGGAAGCACGCACGGAGGAGAAAGAGCAAAGAGAAAAGAGAGAAAAAAAAAACAAAGGGGATCAAGAGAAAGAGCAGCAAAGAAAATGTGGCTGGCCAGCACGCCTTGAAGTGGGGAGAAAAGGCAAGGGCCAGCGCCTACGGCCATACTAGTCTGAAAACACCCGATCTCGTCTGATCTCGGAAGCTAAGCAGACTCAGGCCTGGTTAGTACTTGGATGGGAGACCGCCTGGGAATACCAGGTGCAGTAGGCTTTTTCCGCCAGCAGGGGCTGCTCAAGTCACCCCTCTGCACTCGTGTTGGGCCACGCACGCAATGCAGCGACAGGTTATTTTTGCTGCCGCTGTGCCTGGCATCAGTCTCCTGCAGGCAGGAGACAGGGAGGGGAGGAGAGCGGAGCGCTGCCAAAATCAGCAAGAAAGACGGAAAGAAAGGGATTGGGGCTGCACGCTGTCTGCGGCTGGCAGTCAGGAAAGGAGGACAATAGACAATAGGTGCAGGAGTTGGCCATTCTGCCCTTGGAACCTGCACCACCATTCAATATGATCATGGCTGATCATCCTTAATCAGTATCCTGTTCCTGCCTTATCTCCATAAGCCTTGATTCCACTATCCTTGAGAGCTCTGTCCAACTCTTTCTTCAATGAATCCAGAGACTGGGCCTCCACTGCCCTCTGGGGCAGAGCATTCCACACAGCCACCACTCTCTGGGTGAAGACGTTTCTCCTCATCTCTGTCCTAAACGGTCTACCCCGTATTTTTAAGCTGTGTCCCCTGTTTCGGCACTCACGTTTCCTGCCGCCAGAGTGTCCAATCCTTTGATAATCTTATATGTCTCAACCAGATCCCCTCTCAGTCTTCTAAACTCAAGGGTACACAAGCCCAGTCGCTCCAGTCTTTCAGTGTAAGGTAATCCCGCCATTCCAGGAATTGACCTCGTCAACCTACGTTGCACTCCCTCAATAGCCAGAATGTCTCTCCTCAAATTTGGAGACCAGAACTGCACACAGTACTCCAGGTGTGGTCTCACCAGGGCCCTGTACACCTGCAGAAGAACCTCTTTGCTTCTGTACTCAATCCCTCTTGTTATGAAGGCCAGCATGCTATTAGCCTTCTTCACTACCTGCTGTACCTGCATGCTTACCTTCATTGAGCGGTGTACAAGAACCCCCAGATCTCTCTGTACTGTCCCTTGACCGAAATTGATTCCATTTAGGTAGTAATCTGCCTTCCTGTTCTTGCCACCAAAGTGGATAAGCATCCATTTATCCACATTAAAGTGCATCTGCCATGCATCTGACCACTCACCTAACTTGTCCAGGTCACCCGGTAATCTCCTAACATCCTCATCACATTTCACCCTGCCACCCAGCTCAGTATCATCAGCAAATTTGCTAATGTTATTGCTAATAGCATCTTCTATATCATGAACATATATTGTAAAAAGCTGCGGTCCCAGTACTGATCCCTGCGGTACCCCACTGGTCACTGCCTGCCATTCCGAAATGGAGGCGTGGAGGAGTGTGGAAGGATGAGAGAATGCAGGCTGCAGCCCTATGAAGCAGGGGGAGGTTTTGCAGTTGGCCTGTGTGGGGATGTGGGAGACGACAGGAGCCTGGTGGGCAAGGGCTAGCTGGAGGGAGGGAGGGAGGGAAGCACGCACGGAGGAGAAAGAGCAAAGAGAAAAGAGAGAAAAAAAAAACAAAGGGGATCAAGAGAAAGAGCAGCAAAGAAAATGTGGCTGGCCAGCACGCCTTGAAGTGGGGAGAAAAGGCAAGGGCCAGCGCCTACGGCCATACTAGTCTGAAAACGCCCGATCTCGTCTGATCTCGGAAGCTAAGCAGACTCAGGCCTGGTTAGTACTTGGATGGGAGACCGCCTGGGAATACCAGGTGCAGTAGGCTTTTTCCGCCAGCAGGGGCTGCTCAAGTCACCCCTCTGCACTCGTGTTGGGCCACGCACGCAATGCAGCGACAGGTTATTTTTGCTGCCGCTGTGCCTGGCATCAGTCTCCTGCAGGCAGGAGACAGGGAGGGGAGGAGAGCGGAGCGCTGCCAAAATCAGCAAGAAAGAGGGAAAGAAAGGGATTGGGGCTGCACGCTGTCTGCGGCTGGCAGTCAGGAAAGGAGGACAATAGACAATAGGTGCAGGAGTTGGCCATTCTGCCCTTGGAGCCTGCACCACCATTCAATATGATCATGGCTGATCATCCTTAATCAGTATCCTGTTCCTGCCTTATCTCCATAAGCCTTGATTCCACTATCCTTGAGAGCTCTGTCCAACTCTTTCTTCAATGAATCCAGAGACTGGGCCTCCACTGCCCTCTGGGGCAGAGCATTCCACACAGCCACCACTCTCTGGGTGAAGACGTTTCTCCTCATCTCTGTCCTAAACGGTCTACCCCGTATTTTTAAGCTGTGTCCTCTGTTTCGGCACTCACGTTTCCTGCCGCCAGAGTGTCCAATCCTTTGATAATCTTATATGTCTCAACCAGATCCCCTCTCAGTCTTCTAAACTCAAGGGTACACAAGCCCAGTCGCTCCAGTCTTTCAGTGTAAGGTAATCCCGCCATTCCAGGAATTGACCTCGTCAACCTACGCTGCACTCCCTCAATAGCCAGAATGTCTCTCCTCAAATTTGGAGACCAGAACTGCACACAGTACTCCAGGTGTGGTCTCACCAGGGCCCTGTACACCTGCAGAAGAACCTCTTTGCTTCTGTACTCAATCCCTCTTGTTATGAAGGCCAGCATGCTATTAGCCTTCTTCACTACCTGCTGTACCTGCATGCTTACCTTCATTGAGCGGTGTACAAGAACCCCCAGATCTCTCTGTACTGTCCCTTGACCGAAATTGATTCCATTTAGGTAGTAATCTGCCTTCCTGTTCTTGCCACCAAAGTGGATAAGCATCCATTTATCCACATTAAAGTGCATCTGCCATGCATCTGACCACTCACCTAACTTGTCCAGGTCACCCGGTAATCTCCTAACATCCTCATCACATTTCACCCTGCCACCCAGCTCAGTATCATCAGCAAATTTGCTAATGTTATTGCTAATAGCATCTTCTATATCATGAACATATATTGTAAAAAGCTGCGGTCCCAGTACTGATCCCTGCGGTACCCCACTGGTCACTGCCTGCCATTCCGAAATGGAGGCGTGGAGGAGTGTGGAAGGATGAGAGAATGCAGGCTGCAGCCCGATGAAGCAGGGGGAGGTTTTGCAGTTGGCCTGTGTGGGGATGTGGGAGACGACAGGAGCCTGGTGGGCAAGGGCTAGCTGGAGGGAGGGAGGGAGGGAAGCACGCACGGAGGAGAAAGAGCAAAGAGAAAAGAGAGAAAAAAAAAACAAAGGGGATCAAGAGAAAGAGCAGCAAAGAAAATGTGGCTGGCCAGCACGCCTTGAAGTGGGGAGAAAAGGCAAGGGCCAGCGCCTACGGCCATACTAGTCTGAAAACGCCCGATCTCGTCTGATCTCGGAAACTAAGCAGACTCAGGCCTGGTTAGTACTTGGATGGGAGACCGCCTGGGAATACCAGGTGCAGTAGGCTTTTTCCGCCAGCAGGGGCTGCTCAAGTCACCCCTCTGCACTCGTGTTGGGCCACGCACGCAATGCAGCGACAGGTTATTTTTGCTGCCGCTGTGCCTGGCATCAGGAGACAGGGAGGGGAGGAGAGCGGAGCGCTGCCAAAATCAGCAAGAAAGACGGAAAGAAAGGGATTGGGGCTGCACGCTGTCTGCGGCTGGCAGTCAGGAAAGGAGGACAATAGACAATAGGTGCAGGAGTTGGCCATTCTGCCCTTGGAGCCTGCACCACCATTCAATATGATCATGGCTGATCATCCTTAATCAGTATCCTGTTCCTGCCTTATCTCCATAAGCCTTGATTCCACTATCCTTGAGAGCTCTGTCCAACTCTTTCTTCAATGAATCCAGAGACTGGGCCTCCACTGCCCTCTGGGGCAGAGCATTCCACACAGCCACCACTCTCTGGGTGAAGACGTTTCTCCTCATCTCTGTCCTAAACGGTCTACCCCGTATTTTTAAGCTGTGTCCCCTGTTTCGGCACTCACGTTTCCTGCCGCCAGAGTGTCCAATCCTTTGATAATCTTATATGTCTCAACCAGATCCCCTCTCAGTCTTCTAAACTCAAGGGTACACAAGCCCAGTCGCTCCAGTCTTTCAGTGTAAGGTAATCCCGCCATTCCAGGAATTGACCTCGTCAACCTACGCTGCACTCCCTCAATAGCCAGAATGTCTCTCCTCAAATTTGGAGACCAGAACTGCACACAGTACTCCAGGTGTGGTCTCACCAGGGCCCTGTACACCTGCAGAAGAACCTCTTTGCTTCTGTACTCAATCCCTCTTGTTATGAAGGCCAGCATGCTATTAGCCTTCTTCACTACCTGCTGTACCTGCATGCTTACCTTCACTGAGCGGTGTACAAGAACCCCCAGATCTCTCTGTACTGTCCCTTGACCGAAATTGATTCCATTTAGGTAGTAATCTGCCTTCCTGTTCTTGCCACCAAAGTGGATAAGCATCCATTTATCCACATTAAAGTGCATCTGCCATGCATCTGACCACTCACCTAACTTGTCCAGGTCACCCGGTAATCTC
This sequence comes from Chiloscyllium punctatum, assembly GCF_047496795.1. Taxonomy (NCBI): domain Eukaryota; kingdom Metazoa; phylum Chordata; class Chondrichthyes; order Orectolobiformes; family Hemiscylliidae; genus Chiloscyllium; species Chiloscyllium punctatum. Next base: position 25,579,770 of record NC_092741.1, on the reverse strand, counting down.
CTAACATCCTCATCACATTTCACCCTGCCACCCAGCTCAGTATCATCAGCAAATTTGCTAATGTTATTGCTAATAGCATCTTCTATATCATGAACATATATTGTAAAAAGCTGCGGTCCCAGTACTGATCCCTGCGGTACCCCACTGGTCACTGCCTGCCATTCCGAAATGGAGGCGTGGAGGAGTGTGGAAGGATGAGAGAATGCAGGCTGCAGCCCTATGAAGCAGGGGGAGGTTTTGCAGTTGGCCTGTGTGGGGATGTGGGAGACGACAGGAGCCTGGTGGGCAAGGGCTAGCTGGAGGGAGGGAGGGAGGGAAGCACGCACGGAGGAGAAAGAGCAAAGAGAAAAGAGAGAAAAAAAAAACAAAGGGGATCAAGAGAAAGAGCAGCAAAGAAAATGTGGCTGGCCAGCACGCCTTGAAGTGGGGAGAAAAGGCAAGGGCCAGCGCCTACGGCCATACTAGTCTGAAAACACCCGATCTCGTCTGATCTCGGAAGCTAAGCAGACTCAGGCCTGGTTAGTACTTGGATGGGAGACCGCCTGGGAATACCAGGTGCAGTAGGCTTTTTCCGCCAGCAGGGGCTGCTCAAGTCACCCCTCTGCACTCGTGTTGGGCCACGCACGCAATGCAGCGACAGGTTATTTTTGCTGCCGCTGTGCCTGGCATCAGTCTCCTGCAGGCAGGAGACAGGGAGGGGAGGAGAGCGGAGCGCTGCCAAAATCAGCAAGAAAGACGGAAAGAAAGGGATTGGGGCTGCACGCTGTCTGCGGCTGGCAGTCAGGAAAGGAGGACAATAGACAATAGGTGCAGGAGTTGGCCATTCTGCCCTTGGAACCTGCACCACCATTCAATATGATCATGGCTGATCATCCTTAATCAGTATCCTGTTCCTGCCTTATCTCCATAAGCCTTGATTCCACTATCCTTGAGAGCTCTGTCCAACTCTTTCTTCAATGAATCCAGAGACTGGGCCTCCACTGCCCTCTGGGGCAGAGCATTCCACACAGCCACCACTCTCTGGGTGAAGACGTTTCTCCTCATCTCTGTCCTAAACGGTCTACCCCGTATTTTTAAGCTGTGTCCCCTGTTTCGGCACTCACGTTTCCTGCCGCCAGAGTGTCCAATCCTTTGATAATCTTATATGTCTCAACCAGATCCCCTCTCAGTCTTCTAAACTCAAGGGTACACAAGCCCAGTCGCTCCAGTCTTTCAGTGTAAGGTAATCCCGCCATTCCAGGAATTGACCTCGTCAACCTACGTTGCACTCCCTCAATAGCCAGAATGTCTCTCCTCAAATTTGGAGACCAGAACTGCACACAGTACTCCAGGTGTGGTCTCACCAGGGCCCTGTACACCTGCAGAAGAACCTCTTTGCTTCTGTACTCAATCCCTCTTGTTATGAAGGCCAGCATGCTATTAGCCTTCTTCACTACCTGCTGTACCTGCATGCTTACCTTCATTGAGCGGTGTACAAGAACCCCCAGATCTCTCTGTACTGTCCCTTGACCGAAATTGATTCCATTTAGGTAGTAATCTGCCTTCCTGTTCTTGCCACCAAAGTGGATAAGCATCCATTTATCCACATTAAAGTGCATCTGCCATGCATCTGACCACTCACCTAACTTGTCCAGGTCACCCGGTAATCTCCTAACATCCTCATCACATTTCACCCTGCCACCCAGCTCAGTATCATCAGCAAATTTGCTAATGTTATTGCTAATAGCATCTTCTATATCATGAACATATATTGTAAAAAGCTGCGGTCCCAGTACTGATCCCTGCGGTACCCCACTGGTCACTGCCTGCCATTCCGAAATGGAGGCGTGGAGGAGTGTGGAAGGATGAGAGAATGCAGGCTGCAGCCCTATGAAGCAGGGGGAGGTTTTGCAGTTGGCCTGTGTGGGGATGTGGGAGACGACAGGAGCCTGGTGGGCAAGGGCTAGCTGGAGGGAGGGAGGGAGGGAAGCACGCACGGAGGAGAAAGAGCAAAGAGAAAAGAGAGAAAAAAAAAACAAAGGGGATCAAGAGAAAGAGCAGCAAAGAAAATGTGGCTGGCCAGCACGCCTTGAAGTGGGGAGAAAAGGCAAGGGCCAGCGCCTACGGCCATACTAGTCTGAAAACGCCCGATCTCGTCTGATCTCGGAAGCTAAGCAGACTCAGGCCTGGTTAGTACTTGGATGGGAGACCGCCTGGGAATACCAGGTGCAGTAGGCTTTTTCCGCCAGCAGGGGCTGCTCAAGTCACCCCTCTGCACTCGTGTTGGGCCACGCACGCAATGCAGCGACAGGTTATTTTTGCTGCCGCTGTGCCTGGCATCAGTCTCCTGCAGGCAGGAGACAGGGAGGGGAGGAGAGCGGAGCGCTGCCAAAATCAGCAAGAAAGAGGGAAAGAAAGGGATTGGGGCTGCACGCTGTCTGCGGCTGGCAGTCAGGAAAGGAGGACAATAGACAATAGGTGCAGGAGTTGGCCATTCTGCCCTTGGAGCCTGCACCACCATTCAATATGATCATGGCTGATCATCCTTAATCAGTATCCTGTTCCTGCCTTATCTCCATAAGCCTTGATTCCACTATCCTTGAGAGCTCTGTCCAACTCTTTCTTCAATGAATCCAGAGACTGGGCCTCCACTGCCCTCTGGGGCAGAGCATTCCACACAGCCACCACTCTCTGGGTGAAGACGTTTCTCCTCATCTCTGTCCTAAACGGTCTACCCCGTATTTTTAAGCTGTGTCCTCTGTTTCGGCACTCACGTTTCCTGCCGCCAGAGTGTCCAATCCTTTGATAATCTTATATGTCTCAACCAGATCCCCTCTCAGTCTTCTAAACTCAAGGGTACACAAGCCCAGTCGCTCCAGTCTTTCAGTGTAAGGTAATCCCGCCATTCCAGGAATTGACCTCGTCAACCTACGCTGCACTCCCTCAATAGCCAGAATGTCTCTCCTCAAATTTGGAGACCAGAACTGCACACAGTACTCCAGGTGTGGTCTCACCAGGGCCCTGTACACCTGCAGAAGAACCTCTTTGCTTCTGTACTCAATCCCTCTTGTTATGAAGGCCAGCATGCTATTAGCCTTCTTCACTACCTGCTGTACCTGCATGCTTACCTTCATTGAGCGGTGTACAAGAACCCCCAGATCTCTCTGTACTGTCCCTTGACCGAAATTGATTCCATTTAGGTAGTAATCTGCCTTCCTGTTCTTGCCACCAAAGTGGATAAGCATCCATTTATCCACATTAAAGTGCATCTGCCATGCATCTGACCACTCACCTAACTTGTCCAGGTCACCCGGTAATCTCCTAACATCCTCATCACATTTCACCCTGCCACCCAGCTCAGTATCATCAGCAAATTTGCTAATGTTATTGCTAATAGCATCTTCTATATCATGAACATATATTGTAAAAAGCTGCGGTCCCAGTACTGATCCCTGCGGTACCCCACTGGTCACTGCCTGCCATTCCGAAATGGAGGCGTGGAGGAGTGTGGAAGGATGAGAGAATGCAGGCTGCAGCCCTATGAAGCAGGGGGAGGTTTTGCAGTTGGCCTGTGTGGGGATGTGGGAGACGACAGGAGCCTGGTGGGCAAGGGCTAGCTGGAGGGAGGGAGGGAGGGAAGCACGCACGGAGGAGAAAGAGCAAAGAGAAAAGAGAGAAAAAAAAAACAAAGGGGATCAAGAGAAAGAGCAGCAAAGAAAATGTGGCTGGCCAGCACGCCTTGAAGTGGGGAGAAAAGGCAAGGGCCAGCGCCTACGGCCATACTAGTCTGAAAACGCCCGATCTCGGAAGCTAAGCAGACTCAGGCCTGGTTAGTACTTGGATGGGAGACCGCCTGGGAATACCAGGTGCAGTAGGCTTTTTCCGCCAGCAGGGGCTGCTCAAGTCACCCCTCTGCACTCGTGTTGGGCCACGCACGCAATGCAGCGACAGGTTATTTTTGCTGCCGCTGTGCCTGGCATCAGGAGACAGGGAGGGGAGGAGAGCGGAGCGCTGCCAAAATCAGCAAGAAAGACGGAAAGAAAGGGATTGGGGCTGCACGCTGTCTGCGGCTGGCAGTCAGGAAAGGAGGACAATAGACAATAGGTGCAGGAGTTGGCCATTCTGCCCTTGGAGCCTGCACCACCATTCAATATGATCATGGCTGATCATCCTTAATCAGTATCCTGTTCCTGCCTTATCTCCATAAGCCTTGATTCCACTATCCTTGAGAGCTCTGTCCAACTCTTTCTTCAATGAATCCAGAGACTGGGCCTCCACTGCCCTCTGGGGCAGAGCATTCCACACAGCCACCACTCTCTGGGTGAAGACGTTTCTCCTCATCTCTGTCCTAAACGGTCTACCCCGTATTTTTAAGCTGTGTCCCCTGTTTCGGCACTCACGTTTCCTGCCGCCAGAGTGTCCAATCCTTTGATAATCTTATATGTCTCAACCAGATCCCCTCTCAGTCTTCTAAACTCAAGGGTACACAAGCCCAGTCGCTCCAGTCTTTCAGTGTAAGGTAATCCCGCCATTCCAGGAATTGACCTCGTCAACCTACGCTGCACTCCCTCAATAGCCAGAATGTCTCTCCTCAAATTTGGAGACCAGAACTGCACACAGTACTCCAGGTGTGGTCTCACCAGGGCCCTGTACACCTGCAGAAGAACCTCTTTGCTTCTGTACTCAATCCCTCTTGTTATGAAGGCCAGCATGCTATTAGCCTTCTTCACTACCTGCTGTACCTGCATGCTTACCTTCATTGAGCGGTGTACAAGAACCCCCAGATCTCTCTGTACTGTCCCTTGACCGAAATTGATTCCATTTAGGTAGTAATCTGCCTTCCTGTTCTTGCCACCAAAGTGGATAAGCATCCATTTATCCACATTAAAGTGCATCTGCCATGCATCTGACCACTCACCTAACTTGTCCAGGTCACCCGGTAATCTCCTAACATCCTCATCACATTTCACCCTGCCACCCAGCTCAGTATCATCAGCAAATTTGCTAATGTTATTGCTAATAGCATCTTCTATATCATGAACATATATTGTAAAAAGCTGCGGTCCCAGTACTGATCCCTGCGGTACCCCACTGGTCACTGCCTGCCATTCCGAAATGGAGGCGTGGAGGAGTGTGGAAGGATGAGAGAATGCAGGCTGCAGCCCTATGAAGCAGGGGGAGGTTTTGCAGTTGGCCTGTGTGGGGATGTGGGAGACGACAGGAGCCTGGTGGGCAAGGGCTAGCTGGAGGGAGGGAGGGAGGGAAGCACGCACGGAGGAGAAAGAGCAAAGAGAAAAGAGAGAAAAAAAAAACAAAGGGGATCAAGAGAAAGAGCAGCAAAGAAAATGTGGCTGGCCAGCACGCCTTGAAGTGGGGAGAAAAGGCAAGGGCCAGCGCCTACGGCCATACTAGTCTGAAAACACCCGATCTCGTCTGATCTCAGAAGCTAAGCAGACTCAGGCCTGGTTAGTACTTGGATGGGAGACCGCCTGGGAATACCAGGTGCAGTAGGCTTTTTCCGCCAGCAGGGGCTGCTCAAGTCACCCCTCTGCACTCGTGTTGGGCCACGCACGCAATGCAGCGACAGGTTATTTTTGCTGCCGCTGTGCCTGGCATCAGTCTCCTGCAGGCAGGAGACAGGGAGGGGATGAGAGCGGAGCGCTGCCAAAATCAGCAAGAAAGACGGAAAGAAAGGGATTGGGGCTGCACGCTGTCTGCGGCTGGCAGTCAGGAAAGGAGGACAATAGACAATAGGTGCAGGAGTTGGCCATTCTGCCCTTGGAGCCTGCACCACCATTCAATATGATCATGGCTGATCATCCTTAATCAGTATCCTGTTCCTGCCTTATCTCCATAAGCCTTGATTCCACTATCCTTGAGAGCTCTGTCCAACTCTTTCTTCAATGAATCCAGAGACTGGGCCTCCACTGCCCTCTGGGGCAGAGCATTCCACACAGCCACCACTCTCTGGGTGAAGACGTTTCTCCTCATCTCTGTCCTAAACGGTCTACCCCGTATTTTTAAGCTGTGTCCCCTGTTTCGGCACTCACGTTTCCTGCCGCCAGAGTGTCCAATCCTTTGATAATCTTATATGTCTCAACCAGATCCCCTCTCAGTCTTCTAAACTCAAGGGTACACAAGCCCAGTCGCTCCAGTCTTTCAGTGTAAGGTAATCCCGCCATTCCAGGAATTGACCTCGTCAACCTACGCTGCACTCCCTCAATAGCCAGAATGTCTCTCCTCAAATTTGGAGACCAGAACTGCACACAGTACTCCAGGTGTGGTCTCACCAGGGCCCTGTACACCTGCAGAAGAACCTCTTTGCTTCTGTACTCAATCCCTCTTGTTATGAAGGCCAGCATGCTATTAGCCTTCTTCACTACCTGCTGTACCTGCATGCTTACCTTCATTGAGCGGTGTACAAGAACCCCCAGATCTCTCTGTACTGTCCCTTGACCGAAATTGATTCCATTTAGGTAGTAATCTGCCTTCCTGTTCTTGCCACCAAAGTGGATAAGCATCCATTTATCCACATTAAAGTGCATCTGCCATGCATCTGACCACTCACCTAACTTGTCCAGGTCACCCGGTAATCTCCTAACATCCTCATCACATTTCACCCTGCCACCCAGCTCAGTATCATCAGCAAATTTGCTAATGTTATTGCTAATAGCATCTTCTATATCATGAACATATATTGTAAAAAGCTGCGGTCCCAGTACTGATCCCTGCGGTACCCCACTGGTCACTGCCTGCCATTCCGAAATGGAGGCGTGGAGGAGTGTGGAAGGATGAGAGAATGCAGGCTGCAGCCCTATGAAGCAGGGGGAGGTTTTGCAGTTGGCCTGTGTGGGGATGTGGGAGACGACAGGAGCCTGGTGGGCAAGGGCTAGCTGGAGGGAGGGAGGGAGGGAAGCACGCACGGAGGAGAAAGAGCAAAGAGAAAAGAGAGAAAAAAAAAACAAAGGGGATCAAGAGAAAGAGCAGCAAAGAAAATGTGGCTGGCCAGCACGCCTTGAAGTGGGGAGAAAAGGCAAGGGCCAGCGCCTACGGCCATACTAGTCTGAAAACGCCCGATCTCGTCTGATCTCGGAAGCTAAGCAGACTCAGGCCTGGTTAGTACTTGGATGGGAGACCGCCTGGGAATACCAGGTGCAGTAGGCTTTTTCCGCCAGCAGGGGCTGCTCAAGTCACCCCTCTGCACTCGTGTTGGGCCACGCACGCAATGCAGCGACAGGTTATTTTTGCTGCCGCTGTGCCTGGCATCAGTCTCCTGCAGGCAGGAGACAGGGAGGGGAGGAGAGCGGAGCGCTGCCAAAATCAGCAAGAAAGAGGGAAAGAAAGGGATTGGGGCTGCACGCTGTCTGCGGCTGGCAGTCAGGAAAGGAGGACAATAGACAATAGGTGCAGGAGTTGGCCATTCTGCCCTTGGAGCCTGCACCACCATTCAATATGATCATGGCTGATCATCCTTAATCAGTATCCTGTTCCTGCCTTATCTCCATAAGCCTTGATTCCACTATCCTTGAGAGCTCTGTCCAACTCTTTCTTCAATGAATCCAGAGACTGGGCCTCCACTGCCCTCTGGGGCAGAGCATTCCACACAGCCACCACTCTCTGGGTGAAGACGTTTCTCCTCATCTCTGTCCTAAACGGTCTACCCCGTATTTTTAAGCTGTGTCCTCTGTTTCGGCACTCACGTTTCCTGCCGCCAGAGTGTCCAATCCTTTGATAATCTTATATGTCTCAACCAGATCCCCTCTCAGTCTTCTAAACTCAAGGGTACACAAGCCCAGTCGCTCCAGTCTTTCAGTGTAAGGTAATCCCGCCATTCCAGGAATTGACCTCGTCAACCTACGCTGCACTCCCTCAATAGCCAGAATGTCTCTCCTCAAATTTGGAGACCAGAACTGCACACAGTACTCCAGGTGTGGTCTCACCAGGGCCCTGTACACCTGCAGAAGAACCTCTTTGCTTCTGTACTCAATCCCTCTTGTTATGAAGGCCAGCATGCTATTAGCCTTCTTCACTACCTGCTGTACCTGCATGCTTACCTTCATTGAGCGGTGTACAAGAACCCCCAGATCTCTCTGTACTGTCCCTTGACCGAAATTGATTCCATTTAGGTAGTAATCTGCCTTCCTGTTCTTGCCACCAAAGTGGATAAGCATCCATTTATCCACATTAAAGTGCATCTGCCATGCATCTGACCACTCACCTAACTTGTCCAGGTCACCCGGTAATCTCCTAACATCCTCATCACATTTCACCCTGCCACCCAGCTCAGTATCATCAGCAAATTTGCTAATGTTATTGCTAATAGCATCTTCTATATCATGAACATATATTGTAAAAAGCTGCGGTCCCAGTACTGATCCCTGCGGTACCCCACTGGTCACTGCCTGCCATTCCGAAATGGAGGCGTGGAGGAGTGTGGAAGGATGAGAGAATGCAGGCTGCAGCCCGATGAAGCAGGGGGAGGTTTTGCAGTTGGCCTGTGTGGGGATGTGGGAGACGACAGGAGCCTGGTGGGCAAGGGCTAGCTGGAGGGAGGGAGGGAGGGAAGCACGCACGGAGGAGAAAGAGCAAAGAGAAAAGAGAGAAAAAAAAAACAAAGGGGATCAAGAGAAAGAGCAGCAAAGAAAATGTGGCTGGCCAGCACGCCTTGAAGTGGGGAGAAAAGGCAAGGGCCAGCGCCTACGGCCATACTAGTCTGAAAACGCCCGATCTCGTCTGATCTCGGAAACTAAGCAGACTCAGGCCTGGTTAGTACTTGGATGGGAGACCGCCTGGGAATACCAGGTGCAGTAGGCTTTTTCCGCCAGCAGGGGCTGCTCAAGTCACCCCTCTGCACTCGTGTTGGGCCACGCACGCAATGCAGCGACAGGTTATTTTTGCTGCCGCTGTGCCTGGCATCAGGAGACAGGGAGGGGAGGAGAGCGGAGCGCTGCCAAAATCAGCAAGAAAGACGGAAAGAAAGGGATTGGGGCTGCACGCTGTCTGCGGCTGGCAGTCAGGAAAGGAGGACAATAGACAATAGGTGCAGGAGTTGGCCATTCTGCCCTTGGAGCCTGCACCACCATTCAATATGATCATGGCTGATCATCCTTAATCAGTATCCTGTTCCTGCCTTATCTCCATAAGCCTTGATTCCACTATCCTTGAGAGCTCTGTCCAACTCTTTCTTCAATGAATCCAGAGACTGGGCCTCCACTGCCCTCTGGGGCAGAGCATTCCACACAGCCACCACTCTCTGGGTGAAGACGTTTCTCCTCATCTCTGTCCTAAACGGTCTACCCCGTATTTTTAAGCTGTGTCCCCTGTTTCGGCACTCACGTTTCCTGCCGCCAGAGTGTCCAATCCTTTGATAATCTTATATGTCTCAACCAGATCCCCTCTCAGTCTTCTAAACTCAAGGGTACACAAGCCCAGTCGCTCCAGTCTTTCAGTGTAAGGTAATCCCGCCATTCCAGGAATTGACCTCGTCAACCTACGCTGCACTCCCTCAATAGCCAGAATGTCTCTCCTCAAATTTGGAGACCAGAACTGCACACAGTACTCCAGGTGTGGTCTCACCAGGGCCCTGTACACCTGCAGAAGAACCTCTTTGCTTCTGTACTCAATCCCTCTTGTTATGAAGGCCAGCATGCTATTAGCCTTCTTCACTACCTGCTGTACCTGCATGCTTACCTTCACTGAGCGGTGTACAAGAACCCCCAGATCTCTCTGTACTGTCCCTTGACCGAAATTGATTCCATTTAGGTAGTAATCTGCCTTCCTGTTCTTGCCACCAAAGTGGATAAGCATCCATTTATCCACATTAAAGTGCATCTGCCATGCATCTGACCACTCACCTAACTTGTCCAGGTCACCCGGTAATCTCCTAACATCCTCATCACATTTCACCCTGCCACCCAGCTCAGTATCATCAGCAAATTTGCTAATGTTATTGCTAATAGCATCTTCTATATCATGAACATATATTGTAAAAAGCTGCGGTCCCAGTACTGATCCCTGCGGTACCCCACTGGTCACTGCCTGCCATTCCGAAATGGAGGCGTGGAGGAGTGTGGAAGGATGAGAGAATGCAGGCTGCAGCCCTATGAAGCAGGGGGAGGTTTTGCAGTTGGCCTGTGTGGGGATGTGGGAGACGACAGGAGCCTGGTGGGCAAGGGCTAGCTGGAGGGAGGGAGGGAGGGAAGCACGCACGGAGGAGAAAGAGCAAAGAGAAAAGAGAGAAAAAAAAAACAAAGGGGATCAAGAGAAAGAGCAGCAAAGAAAATGTGGCTGGCCAGCACGCCTTGAAGTGGGGAGAAAAGGCAAGGGCCAGCGCCTACGGCCATACTAGTCTGAAAACACCCGATCTCGTCTGATCTCGGAAGCTAAGCAGACTCAGGCCTGGTTAGTACTTGGATGGGAGACCGCCTGGGAATACCAGGTGCAGTAGGCTTTTTCCGCCAGCAGGGGCTGCTCAAGTCACCCCTCTGCACTCGTGTTGGGCCACGCACGCAATGCAGCGACAGGTTATTTTTGCTGCCGCTGTGCCTGGCATCAGTCTCCTGCAGGCAGGAGACAGGGAGGGGAGGAGAGCGGAGCGCTGCCAAAATCAGCAAGAAAGACGGAAAGAAAGGGATTGGGGCTGCACGCTGTCTGCGGCTGGCAGTCAGGAAAGGAGGACAATAGACAATAGGTGCAGGAGTTGGCCATTCTGCCCTTGGAACCTGCACCACCATTCAATATGATCATGGCTGATCATCCTTAATCAGTATCCTGTTCCTGCCTTATCTCCATAAGCCTTGATTCCACTATCCTTGAGAGCTCTGTCCAACTCTTTCTTCAATGAATCCAGAGACTGGGCCTCCACTGCCCTCTGGGGCAGAGCATTCCACACAGCCACCACTCTCTGGGTGAAGACGTTTCTCCTCATCTCTGTCCTAAACGGTCTACCCCGTATTTTTAAGCTGTGTCCCCTGTTTCGGCACTCACGTTTCCTGCCGCCAGAGTGTCCAATCCTTTGATAATCTTATATGTCTCAACCAGATCCCCTCTCAGTCTTCTAAACTCAAGGGTACACAAGCCCAGTCGCTCCAGTCTTTCAGTGTAAGGTAATCCCGCCATTCCAGGAATTGACCTCGTCAACCTACGTTGCACTCCCTCAATAGCCAGAATGTCTCTCCTCAAATTTGGAGACCAGAACTGCACACAGTACTCCAGGTGTGGTCTCACCAGGGCCCTGTACACCTGCAGAAGAACCTCTTTGCTTCTGTACTCAATCCCTCTTGTTATGAAGGCCAGCATGCTATTAGCCTTCTTCACTACCTGCTGTACCTGCATGCTTACCTTCATTGAGCGGTGTACAAGAACCCCCAGATCTCTCTGTACTGTCCCTTGACCGAAATTGATTCCATTTAGGTAGTAATCTGCCTTCCTGTTCTTGCCACCAAAGTGGATAAGCATCCATTTATCCACATTAAAGTGCATCTGCCATGCATCTGACCACTCACCTAACTTGTCCAGGTCACCCGGTAATCTCCTAACATCCTCATCACATTTCACCCTGCCACCCAGCTCAGTATCATCAGCAAATTTGCTAATGTTATTGCTAATAGCATCTTCTATATCATGAACATATATTGTAAAAAGCTGCGGTCCCAGTACTGATCCCTGCGGTACCCCACTGGTCACTGCCTGCCATTCCGAAATGGAGGCGTGGAGGAGTGTGGAAGGATGAGAGAATGCAGGCTGCAGCCCTATGAAGCAGGGGGAGGTTTTGCAGTTGGCCTGTGTGGGGATGTGGGAGACGACAGGAGCCTGGTGGGCAAGGGCTAGCTGGAGGGAGGGAGGGAGGGAAGCACGCACGGAGGAGAAAGAGCAAAGAGAAAAGAGAGAAAAAAAAAACAAAGGGGATCAAGAGAAAGAGCAGCAAAGAAAATGTGGCTGGCCAGCACGCCTTGAAGTGGGGAGAAAAGGCAAGGGCCAGCGCCTACGGCCATACTAGTCTGAAAACGCCCGATCTCGTCTGATCTCGGAAGCTAAGCAGACTCAGGCCTGGTTAGTACTTGGATGGGAGACCGCCTGGGAATACCAGGTGCAGTAGGCTTTTTCCGCCAGCAGGGGCTGCTCAAGTCACCCCTCTGCACTCGTGTTGGGCCACGCACGCAATGCAGCGACAGGTTATTTTTGCTGCCGCTGTGCCTGGCATCAGTCTCCTGCAGGCAGGAGACAGGGAGGGGAGGAGAGCGGAGCGCTGCCAAAATCAGCAAGAAAGAGGGAAAGAAAGGGATTGGGGCTGCACGCTGTCTGCGGCTGGCAGTCAGGAAAGGAGGACAATAGACAATAGGTGCAGGAGTTGGCCATTCTGCCCTTGGAGCCTGCACCACCATTCAATATGATCATGGCTGATCATCCTTAATCAGTATCCTGTTCCTGCCTTATCTCCATAAGCCTTGATTCCACTATCCTTGAGAGCTCTGTCCAACTCTTTCTTCAATGAATCCAGAGACTGGGCCTCCACTGCCCTCTGGGGCAGAGCATTCCACACAGCCACCACTCTCTGGGTGAAGACGTTTCTCCTCATCTCTGTCCTAAACGGTCTACCCCGTATTTTTAAGCTGTGTCCTCTGTTTCGGCACTCACGTTTCCTGCCGCCAGAGTGTCCAATCCTTTGATAATCTTATATGTCTCAACCAGATCCCCTCTCAGTCTTCTAAACTCAAGGGTACACAAGCCCAGTCGCTCCAGTCTTTCAGTGTAAGGTAATCCCGCCATTCCAGGAATTGACCTCGTCAACCTACGCTGCACTCCCTCAATAGCCAGAATGTCTCTCCTCAAATTTGGAGACCAGAACTGCACACAGTACTCCAGGTGTGGTCTCACCAGGGCCCTGTACACCTGCAGAAGAACCTCTTTGCTTCTGTACTCAATCCCTCTTGTTATGAAGGCCAGCATGCTATTAGCCTTCTTCACTACCTGCTGTACCTGCATGCTTACCTTCATTGAGCGGTGTACAAGAACCCCCAGATCTCTCTGTACTGTCCCTTGACCGAAATTGATTCCATTTAGGTAGTAATCTGCCTTCCTGTTCTTGCCACCAAAGTGGATAAGCATCCATTTATCCACATTAAAGTGCATCTGCCATGCATCTGACCACTCACCTAACTTGTCCAGGTCACCCGGTAATCTCCTAACATCCTCATCACATTTCACCCTGCCACCCAGCTCAGTATCATCAGCAAATTTGCTAATGTTATTGCTAATAGCATCTTCTATATCATGAACATATATTGTAAAAAGCTGCGGTCCCAGTACTGATCCCTGCGGTACCCCACTGGTCACTGCCTGCCATTCCGAAATGGAGGCGTGGAGGAGTGTGGAAGGATGAGAGAATGCAGGCTGCAGCCCTATGAAGCAGGGGGAGGTTTTGCAGTTGGCCTGTGTGGGGATGTGGGAGACGACAGGAGCCTGGTGGGCAAGGGCTAGCTGGAGGGAGGGAGGGAGGGAAGCACGCACGGAGGAGAAAGAGCAAAGAGAAAAGAGAGAAAAAAAAAACAAAGGGGATCAAGAGAAAGAGCAGCAAAGAAAATGTGGCTGGCCAGCACGCCTTGAAGTGGGGAGAAAAGGCAAGGGCCAGCGCCTACGGCCATACTAGTCTGAAAACGCCCGATCTCGGAAGCTAAGCAGACTCAGGCCTGGTTAGTACTTGGATGGGAGACCGCCTGGGAATACCAGGTGCAGTAGGCTTTTTCCGCCAGCAGGGGCTGCTCAAGTCACCCCTCTGCACTCGTGTTGGGCCACGCACGCAATGCAGCGACAGGTTATTTTTGCTGCCGCTGTGCCTGGCATCAGGAGACAGGGAGGGGAGGAGAGCGGAGCGCTGCCAAAATCAGCAAGAAAGACGGAAAGAAAGGGATTGGGGCTGCACGCTGTCTGCGGCTGGCAGTCAGGAAAGGAGGACAATAGACAATAGGTGCAGGAGTTGGCCATTCTGCCCTTGGAGCCTGCACCACCATTCAATATGATCATGGCTGATCATCCTTAATCAGTATCCTGTTCCTGCCTTATCTCCATAAGCCTTGATTCCACTATCCTTGAGAGCTCTGTCCAACTCTTTCTTCAATGAATCCAGAGACTGGGCCTCCACTGCCCTCTGGGGCAGAGCATTCCACACAGCCACCACTCTCTGGGTGAAGACGTTTCTCCTCATCTCTGTCCTAAACGGTCTACCCCGTATTTTTAAGCTGTGTCCCCTGTTTCGGCACTCACGTTTCCTGCCGCCAGAGTGTCCAATCCTTTGATAATCTTATATGTCTCAACCAGATCCCCTCTCAGTCTTCTAAACTCAAGGGTACACAAGCCCAGTCGCTCCAGTCTTTCAGTGTAAGGTAATCCCGCCATTCCAGGAATTGACCTCGTCAACCTACGCTGCACTCCCTCAATAGCCAGAATGTCTCTCCTCAAATTTGGAGACCAGAACTGCACACAGTACTCCAGGTGTGGTCTCACCAGGGCCCTGTACACCTGCAGAAGAACCTCTTTGCTTCTGTACTCAATCCCTCTTGTTATGAAGGCCAGCATGCTATTAGCCTTCTTCACTACCTGCTGTACCTGCATGCTTACCTTCATTGAGCGGTGTACAAGAACCCCCAGATCTCTCTGTACTGTCCCTTGACCGAAATTGATTCCATTTAGGTAGTAATCTGCCTTCCTGTTCTTGCCACCAAAGTGGATAAGCATCCATTTATCCACATTAAAGTGCATCTGCCATGCATCTGACCACTCACCTAACTTGTCCAGGTCACCCGGTAATCTCCTAACATCCTCATCACATTTCACCCTGCCACCCAGCTCAGTATCATCAGCAAATTTGCTAATGTTATTGCTAATAGCATCTTCTATATCATGAACATATATTGTAAAAAGCTGCGGTCCCAGTACTGATCCCTGCGGTACCCCACTGGTCACTGCCTGCCATTCCGAAATGGAGGCGTGGAGGAGTGTGGAAGGATGAGAGAATGCAGGCTGCAGCCCTATGAAGCAGGGGGAGGTTTTGCAGTTGGCCTGTGTGGGGATGTGGGAGACGACAGGAGCCTGGTGGGCAAGGGCTAGCTGGAGGGAGGGAGGGAGGGAAGCACGCACGGAGGAGAAAGAGCAAAGAGAAAAGAGAGAAAAAAAAAACAAAGGGGATCAAGAGAAAGAGCAGCAAAGAAAATGTGGCTGGCCAGCACGCCTTGAAGTGGGGAGAAAAGGCAAGGGCCAGCGCCTACGGCCATACTAGTCTGAAAACACCCGATCTCGTCTGATCTCAGAAGCTAAGCAGACTCAGGCCTGGTTAGTACTTGGATGGGAGACCGCCTGGGAATACCAGGTGCAGTAGGCTTTTTCCGCCAGCAGGGGCTGCTCAAGTCACCCCTCTGCACTCGTGTTGGGCCACGCACGCAATGCAGCGACAGGTTATTTTTGCTGCCGCTGTGCCTGGCATCAGTCTCCTGCAGGCAGGAGACAGGGAGGGGATGAGAGCGGAGCGCTGCCAAAATCAGCAAGAAAGACGGAAAGAAAGGGATTGGGGCTGCACGCTGTCTGCGGCTGGCAGTCAGGAAAGGAGGACAATAGACAATAGGTGCAGGAGTTGGCCATTCTGCCCTTGGAGCCTGCACCACCATTCAATATGATCATGGCTGATCATCCTTAATCAGTATCCTGTTCCTGCCTTATCTCCATAAGCCTTGATTCCACTATCCTTGAGAGCTCTGTCCAACTCTTTCTTCAATGAATCCAGAGACTGGGCCTCCACTGCCCTCTGGGGCAGAGCATTCCACACAGCCACCACTCTCTGGGTGAAGACGTTTCTCCTCATCTCTGTCCTAAACGGTCTACCCCGTATTTTTAAGCTGTGTCCCCTGTTTCGGCACTCACGTTTCCTGCCGCCAGAGTGTCCAATCCTTTGATAATCTTATATGTCTCAACCAGATCCCCTCTCAGTCTTCTAAACTCAAGGGTACACAAGCCCAGTCGCTCCAGTCTTTCAGTGTAAGGTAATCCCGCCATTCCAGGAATTGACCTCGTCAACCTACGCTGCACTCCCTCAATAGCCAGAATGTCTCTCCTCAAATTTGGAGACCAGAACTGCACACAGTACTCCAGGTGTGGTCTCACCAGGGCCCTGTACACCTGCAGAAGAACCTCTTTGCTTCTGTACTCAATCCCTCTTGTTATGAAGGCCAGCATGCTATTAGCCTTCTTCACTACCTGCTGTACCTGCATGCTTACCTTCATTGAGCGGTGTACAAGAACCCCCAGATCTCTCTGTACTGTCCCTTGACCGAAATTGATTCCATTTAGGTAGTAATCTGCCTTCCTGTTCTTGCCACCAAAGTGGATAAGCATCCATTTATCCACATTAAAGTGCATCTGCCATGCATCTGACCACTCACCTAACTTGTCCAGGTCACCCGGTAATCTCCTAACATCCTCATCACATTTCACCCTGCCACCCAGCTCAGTATCATCAGCAAATTTGCTAATGTTATTGCTAATAGCATCTTCTATATCATGAACATATATTGTAAAAAGCTGCGGTCCCAGTACTGATCCCTGCGGTACCCCACTGGTCACTGCCTGCCATTCCGAAATGGAGGCGTGGAGGAGTGTGGAAGGATGAGAGAATGCAGGCTGCAGCCCTATGAAGCAGGGGGAGGTTTTGCAGTTGGCCTGTGTGGGGATGTGGGAGACGACAGGAGCCTGGTGGGCAAGGGCTAGCTGGAGGGAGGGAGGGAGGGAAGCACGCACGGAGGAGAAAGAGCAAAGAGAAAAGAGAGAAAAAAAAAACAAAGGGGATCAAGAGAAAGAGCAGCAAAGAAAATGTGGCTGGCCAGCACGCCTTGAAGTGGGGAGAAAAGGCAAGGGCCAGCGCCTACGGCCATACTAGTCTGAAAACGCCCGATCTCGGAAGCTAAGCAGACTCAGGCCTGGTTAGTACTTGGATGGGAGACCGCCTGGGAATACCAGGTGCAGTAGGCTTTTTCCGCCAGCAGGGGCTGCTCAAGTCACCCCTCTGCACTCGTGTTGGGCCACGCACGCAATGCAGCGACAGGTTATTTTTGCTGCCGCTGTGCCTGGCATCAGGAGACAGGGAGGGGAGGAGAGCGGAGCGCTGCCAAAATCAGCAAGAAAGACGGAAAGAAAGGGATTGGGGCTGCACGCTGTCTGCGGCTGGCAGTCAGGAAAGGAGGACAATAGACAATAGGTGCAGGAGTTGGCCATTCTGCCCTTGGAGCCTGCACCACCATTCAATATGATCATGGCTGATCATCCTTAATCAGTATCCTGTTCCTGCCTTATCTCCATAAGCCTTGATTCCACTATCCTTGAGAGCTCTGTCCAACTCTTTCTTCAATGAATCCAGAGACTGGGCCTCCACTGCCCTCTGGGGCAGAGCATTCCACACAGCCACCACTCTCTGGGTGAAGACGTTTCTCCTCATCTCTGTCCTAAACGGTCTACCCCGTATTTTTAAGCTGTGTCCCCTGTTTCGGCACTCACGTTTCCTGCCGCCAGAGTGTCCAATCCTTTGATAATCTTATATGTCTCAACCAGATCCCCTCTCAGTCTTCTAAACTCAAGGGTACACAAGCCCAGTCGCTCCAGTCTTTCAGTGTAAGGTAATCCCGCCATTCCAGGAATTGACCTCGTCAACCTACGCTGCACTCCCTCAATAGCCAGAATGTCTCTCCTCAAATTTGGAGACCAGAACTGCACACAGTACTCCAGGTGTGGTCTCACCAGGGCCCTGTACACCTGCAGAAGAACCTCTTTGCTTCTGTACTCAATCCCTCTTGTTATGAAGGCCAGCATGCTATTAGCCTTCTTCACTACCTGCTGTACCTGCATGCTTACCTTCATTGAGCGGTGTACAAGAACCCCCAGATCTCTCTGTACTGTCCCTTGACCGAAATTGATTCCATTTAGGTAGTAATCTGCCTTCCTGTTCTTGCCACCAAAGTGGATAAGCATCCATTTATCCACATTAAAGTGCATCTGCCATGCATCTGACCACTCACCTAACTTGTCCAGGTCACCCGGTAATCTCCTAACATCCTCATCACATTTCACCCTGCCACCCAGCTCAGTATCATCAGCAAATTTGCTAATGTTATTGCTAATAGCATCTTCTATATCATGAACATATATTGTAAAAAGCTGCGGTCCCAGTACTGATCCCTGCGGTACCCCACTGGTCACTGCCTGCCATTCCGAAATGGAGGCGTGGAGGAGTGTGGAAGGATGAGAGAATGCAGGCTGCAGCCCTATGAAGCAGGGGGAGGTTTTGCAGTTGGCCTGTGTGGGGATGTGGGAGACGACAGGAGCCTGGTGGGCAAGGGCTAGCTGGAGGGAGGGAGGGAGGGAAGCACGCACGGAGGAGAAAGAGCAAAGAGAAAAGAGAGAAAAAAAAAACAAAGGGGATCAAGAGAAAGAGCAGCAAAGAAAATGTGGCTGGCCAGCACGCCTTGAAGTGGGGAGAAAAGGCAAGGGCCAGCGCCTACGGCCATACTAGTCTGAAAACACCCGATCTCGTCTGATCTCACAAGCTAAGCAGACTCAGGCCTGGTTAGTACTTGGATGGGAGACCGCCTGGGAATACCAGGTGCAGTAGGCTTTTTCCGCCAGCAGGGGCTGCTCAAGTCACCCCTCTGCACTCGTGTTGGGCCACGCACGCAATGCAGCGACAGGTTATTTTTGCTGCCGCTGTGCCTGGCATCAGGAGACAGGGAGGGGAGGAGAGCGGAGCGCTGCCAAAATCAGCAAGAAAGACGGAAAGAAAGGGATTGGGGCTGCACGCTGTCTGCGGCTGGCAGTCAGGAAAGGAGGACAATAGACAATAGGTGCAGGAGTTGGCCATTCTGCCCTTGGAGCCTGCACCACCATTCAATATGATCATGGCTGATCATCCTTAATCAGTATCCTGTTCCTGCCTTATCTCCATAAGCCTTGATTCCACTATCCTTGAGAGCTCTGTCCAACTCTTTCTTCAATGAATCCAGAGACTGGGCCTCCACTGCCCTCTGGGGCAGAGCATTCCACACAGCCACCACTCTCTGGGTGAAGACGTTTCTCCTCATCTCTGTCCTAAACGGTCTACCCCGTATTTTTAAGCTGTGTCCCCTGTTTCGGCACTCACGTTTCCTGCCGCCAGAGTGTCCAATCCTTTGATAATCTTATATGTCTCAACCAGATCCCCTCTCAGTCTTCTAAACTCAAGGGTACACAAGCCCAGTCGCTCCAGTCTTTCAGTGTAAGGTAATCCCGCCATTCCAGGAATTGACCTCGTCAACCTACGCTGCACTCCCTCAATAGCCAGAATGTCTCTCCTCAAATTTGGAGACCAGAACTGCACACAGTACTCCAGGTGTGGTCTCACCAGGGCCCTGTACACCTGCAGAAGAACCTCTTTGCTTCTGTACTCAATCCCTCTTGTTATGAAGGCCAGCATGCTATTAGCCTTCTTCACTACCTGCTGTACCTGCATGCTTACCTTCATTGAGCGGTGTACAAGAACCCCCAGATCTCTCTGTACTGTCCCTTGACCGAAATTGATTCCATTTAGGTAGTAATCTGCCTTCCTGTTCTTGCCACCAAAGTGGATAAGCATCCATTTATCCACATTAAAGTGCATCTGCCATGCATCTGACCACTCACCTAACTTGTCCAGGTCACCCGGTAATCTCCTAACATCCTCATCACATTTCACCCTGCCACCCAGCTCAGTATCATCAGCAAATTTGCTAATGTTATTGCTAATAGCATCTTCTATATCATGAACATATATTGTAAAAAGCTGCGGTCCCAGTACTGATCCCTGCGGTACCCCACTGGTCACTGCCTGCCATTCCGAAATGGAGGCGTGGAGGAGTGTGGAAGGATGAGAGAATGCAGGCTGCAGCCCTATGA